>NC_064646.1:209378918-209681949 GCF_023864345.2 Schistocerca serialis cubense | reverse complement strand
GCTTTGCTTCTTGATGCGAAGAATTATGTCTGACAATGTGTGAAGTAATTGTAGCTCGGAACTACCTGTGTGATTTGTTTGAACCAAATACATCCAAAAAAGAAAGCAGTAGTATTTATTCAGGCCTTACAATTACTATCACGTCTATAATTTTAGGTAGGTAACCAAGCGAATCGTGAGCAGAGTTCTAGTAGGTAAAACTTCTTTGTGCATCTGATTAATCACACTTATCACACTATGATTATTTTAACATTATGTTTCTTGGGCTAGTAGGTGGGTTACGAAATTACTGCGTTTTGTCATGTGTGAAATTTATCAACAAAATTTAAAGCGAAAGGTATCAGTTCCCAACCATCCATTACCACTCAGGACACACAACGTACTCATGTTGAATCTGTATACCTGGATAAAAAGTATTCCGTAGTGAAAAATGTCATTCCACTCAGGTTTTTACCTGGCGGGGTTCTGTGCAATATCTGTGTTAGTATCACCGTCACTTTTATTGAAGAGCCAGGTACCATATGTAAATGAACACTTATAGGGGGAGTATGTGGGATGTTTCACAAAGAAGAGAAGGAAAAAAGTGAAAGTAAATAGTAATAGAAAGCAATTTAATGTAGCATAGTTCTCACCTGTTCTGTTACATGGTGAGCAGCCCAACAATAGAGATACACCTGACCTCCAGGAATGGGAAGAAAAGAGACGCATCTAATAACTGCCGTGATGTCAGCGCTCTGTAGAAGGAAATCACGAAAATTCAGAATCAGAAACAAATTCTTTAATATTGCTAGCTACCATATCTACCATACTCATTTGTGTGCTCAGTCAAAAACGTGAATCGGTAGTAAGTGCAAGTACACAATGAAGGAGCCCAAGGTGCCAGAAAAAAAAGCCAATAGTTAGTATGGGAACTGTAAGGCAGAGATATTCATCATGCAGAAGGTCCCACATAAACAGAATACCATTAACATAACTTATTTGTCATAGTATATCAAAAAGAAATTGTCGGAATTGGTAGTAAGCAATCCAGCCATAATTTTATAGGAGTAAGAAACTGTTTTATGTTTTGAAAGTTTAATAATGCATTAGGTTAAATGTCTTCTATCCCTTACTTGGCTGTGGTTCTATATTGGCTTCCGCGATTTCTAGCGTGTATTTGATAATTTCATTGCTACATATTGAAGAGGTAAATTTTTTGTGTGGCATGTCTGTCGTATTCATCAATAGTTGTTTTTTGGCATGTTAGCTTTGTTGGAGCTATGTTACTGACGACGGAGAGCCACGCTATCAGTGTAGACATTAACGTACCGGCAATTTTACTCTAGATTCATGGAAATGCACGCCTACCTCGCCGGTATGGTAACTTTCTAGCCAGATTGGGATGCAATATTCTGAAACGGTGAAGACTTGTGATCTTGCTGCTGTTCTAAGTGTGGATGCATTTGCTCCCCACGATCAAAAACTAAATTTTCTAATAATATTATTTCCTGTCTCTAGTTTCTGACCAACATTTTTAAAATACTCTTCATAGGTTGAGTAGCTATCCATCGCAATGCTCAGATATTTATGATGGAAGCCAACTTTCAACTTCTGTTCGTTAAAGAATACTTTCAGCTGTTTACTTGCACAAACTTCACTCTTAGATGGATTTGGGCAGAAACGCCAACGTCTACGGCTATTAATTGTCTCACGTTCATTACCCTTTTCCCAAGAGGTTCATTTTCCACCGCTATGGTCAGATCATCAGCTTATACGAATTTTTTTTCGACGCTAGTGTAAAGGTTGAAGACTAATGATGCTAGAAGTAAATCTTGGGGTAGTCCATTCTTGATCTTAAATGACTTACCGACATTCATTTCACTAGCCACTTTAAAACTGATGTCCAGTGGGGGCCGAACAGCATAATAACCCTGGGTTCGATGTGGGGCGCAGGTGGGGTGAGTGGACTGCTGTGTCCTGTTGTGGGTTGTGAACCACTGAGGGCTACGGCGGGGACGAAGCCCCTCTGTCGTTTATACGTCCCCGGTTCATCTACCAGGGATGGTCTGATGAAATGAAAATTGGGTCTTAGAATGACATATATACTGCAGAAAAAGCAACATGGCCTGAGATGCACATGATAACCAGAGATGATAGCTGTCATAGATAAAACTTAACTGTCGATTGTCGTCTTGTCAACGATAAAAACTGTTTAGCGATTCTGCAGAGCTCGTGTCCATATGTCGGTAAGTTTCATGATCTCTTCTCTCCCACTAAAACTATCCCTATATTTATATATTTCAATAGCGTCTCTACATAGCCGTGGATAATAGTTCGTTGAAGTAATAAAAGTTTTGTTTCAGAAAACTTCACTCCATGACTCTCTGACTGAAGTCCATGCTCTGCAATATAAGCATCGTATTTCACCTATTTCCATGTTGAACTGTATTTTGGATTTATTTTACGTAGACAACCAAACGATTCGTCCAATCTTTAGCACCGTGTATCCAGACCACAAATGTGTCATTCAGAGACCGATACCAGTGAGATGATTCGTTATTTGGTTTTTCTAAAGCTGACTGTTCGAATTTCTCCACATAGTAATCAGCTATTGCAGGACCTAGTGGGTTACCAACAACTATACCGTAAAGTTGCTCATAAAATTTATCATCCTACTAGTACTCACTGAAAATAAGGCAATACCTTAAAAGAGCAGACAAACCTGCAGTAAAAATAACTGTTATAAAAATCATAATTTCTTTGACTGGTATCGTAGTGAACAGAAGCAGTACGTCGAAACTTACAATATATCTTCAGGAGACAGAATTAACCAATCAGTCTTCTCTATAAAATGACGCGAGTCTGTTGTATATGAGTCACTGCTCTCAATATATGGCTGTAAATGAGGTGCCAGGTACTTTGATATTTCATACGTGGGAGAATTGACAGCCCTAACCATGGGTCTCAGAGATTAATTTCATGAATTTTGGGTAGACCATTAAGCTTAGGACACAAAGCTTCTGTCTTCAATAAAGCTCTTTTTTCTTCTTTTTGAGTGGAAGTAGATGACTTTATCAGATTATTTGTTTTCCTCAATACGCTGGCGGTAAGATTTTTCATAAGTTTTTTGCACTATCCTGACGTTAAAAGATTCAAAATTTTGCTCCGATAATCCTCTTTGTTCATAAGACCAGTAGCATTCCCCTAATCAGCAGAAATAATCACTATCTCTTCCCCCGCATTTAAATCTCTAAGAGCCTTTCCAAAGGCTTACTGAGGCACAACACTTTGAAGTTTTCAGTCCGGATTGCATTAGCCGTTTCTTTGAGGAGAATACGTATAGATGCTTCTACATTCGTTGTAATATCTTCAACTGGTACTTTCGTCGGTTTTATAGTGTAGTTTTCTCGTTTTGCAAGGGCAGTCGTGAGATAACACTGTCCCTGACTTGTTAATAACAGTATCAGAAATCACTGTATTGTCTGCATTTTCTATATAAGTTTGTAAATTTTCGAACTTCTTCTTATATCAAAAATTTGTTATTTCTGTCACAGATCTCATAGATCTAAACACAAGGTAATCTGTTTTGTTCCATAGATCTGTATGTACATTACGTTAAAAATAAATACAGTTGCAGTAACTCACGGTCAAGACAATCCATCTCTAGTCTTGTATAATGTATCCTTACTCGAAGTAGTGCTGCTTCCGTATAATTATAAAGCCGATGATCCCGGGCTGTCCTGAAAATCCTCTTCAGAATTAGGTATTGAGGACGATTTACAACGCTACGAGAGAGTTAAAGTACAAATTAAATATGCTCTCTGCTTACGGAAAGATTCCAACACCTGAATGATTTTGAGAAAGGCGCCCCGTAGAGGCCTCTGATGACAGAATAAAGGCTTTCACGACCAGATGAATTTATGCTGGTAAACCTCTCGGGCTATAAGGCCGTGGCTTACGAAACTCTTCTGACTCTAACGTTTCGTCCAAAATTGCGCAGTACATCTTCAGAGGCGTTGTTCCTTCGTTGTCTGTTGCCGACTGACACGTCTGAAGTCTGAGAGCGAAATGTATATTGCAGATAGAGTACGTGGCCGGAGTTATACGTGATAAGCAGTGACAATACTTGTCAAAGATAAACATTAATTACCGATTGTCGTTCTGTTAACGATACAAAACTGTTTAGCGATTCTGCAGAGGTACTGTCCTTATGTCGCTAAGTTTCATGGTCTCTTCTTTCCTATTAAAATTATCCCTATATTTGTATATTTCAATGGCTTCTCTACACAGCCGTAGATAATAGTTCGTCGCCGTAGATAAAGTTGTGGTTTCAGAAAACTTCACTCCATGACTTCCTGACTGAAGCGCATTGTCTGCTACAGCCTACTTTTCTATTTTCCGTAGTGGTATCTTTTGTATTCCTTTGCCGTGTGTTCACACTTCTCTCGATTGATCCTATTCTGGGAGCTAGGAATATAAGAGTTTCTACGACCACGACTTTATGCGCCGAAAACTTTACCAGAAGGAATGTCACCCGATCGTGAAAGCCTTCACTCTGTCGTATGTTAGACGAGTTTAAAGAGAACTACATATACTTACAAATGCCTATTTGAGCGTCCATGCCACCTGACCTCTGTCATACTAAGCACATGCGAGACTCCACTCAGCGAGATGTGTTTGCTGTTTACACAGCTTTGACTATTTTTTTCTATGTTACAATATACGTGTGATGTTCGGCTCTTAAAGGTTACGATACAATCCCTCTTCTACCAAACAATTAGAAAAAAATTCAAACATAGCAAAAAATTTTAAACTATTAAAAAGCGAATGTTTCACAGAAATGAAACGTGGAAAATGTTTTGTTCGTTAAAACATTTTTTGACTGTAGCAGGTATTTACACAGAGGAGAATAAGAATTGAATAATTTACCTAGACTACAGAGGTAAAGTATTACGGATCTGTAGATTTTTGGCAACCACCAAGTCTGGGTTTTATATGAGAGGATGTTTTGTTGACGGGTGTGGAAGTGTGATGAGGGAGAGGTCGCAACAAAGTCTCTGGATGTGGATGGAGGTGAGTAGGGAGAACAGGAGCCCTGACAAAGAAACGAAAGGCAGGCACTGCTAGATTTGGTGGGGTGGGTATATAAGTGGCCAGATTTAACCGCCGAATAAGAGGAGGTGACTGTAGTTTTGTTGGGAGAGGATGTGGAGAAAATAGAAATATAGCATTGAGGGAATGTTTTGGTAGGAGGCGCGGTCCCCGACCTATCTCTGTAATCATGTTTCCTGTCTTGTCAAATAGCCTCAACGAACACACTAGAGGTGACTATGGAAGTTATCAGTGATGCTGACAATATTATTTACTGGCTACATCGGTATCTATACATACGTCATTCTCAATAGACAATATCGATATTAAAGATTTATCAATTCAGTCACCTTTTAAAATTTACCACAAACACATCTAGTATACTACCTGCACAGTGATGCTGCATACTGACCAAAATGTGTTGTGCCTAGTCGCTGGGCATACAAGACCGCGAGACCGTTGAGAATTTGGCGGGGAGTCGTTCAAGTTCATTTTGTCCTATGAGGAACTAGATACCCGTTTGTGAAGCTGTCAAAGTGTATACTTACTGATGCTTAGAGAGATAATTTATAGTCAGTGATGTGAATAAATCGAAAAAGAAATGATTGTTGTAAGGACTGACTCAGAATATAGGAAAACCAATATAACCTTCGGTGAAATTAAGAGCAAGGGTGATAACATTAAGGGTAGATCGAGAATTATACTGTTAAATGCAGAGGAGAGAGCGATTAGGGGGTGCTGATGTCTATGAGGGGGAAGATATGTCTGTTTTGATAGAAGAAGAAATAGGAGTCGATGTAGATGAGATAGGGGATCCAGCATTAGAATCAGAATTTAAGAGAGCCTTGGAAGACTTAAAATCAAATAAGGCAGAAGGGATAGATAACATTCCATCAGAATTTCTAAAATCTTTGACGGAAGTTACAAGAAAATGACTATTCACGTTGGTGTGTGGAATGTATGAGTCTGGCGACATACTATCTGACTGTTGGAAACACAGTGTATCATCCACACGATTTCGAAGACTGCATGAGCGGAGATGTGCGCAAATGATCGCACAACCAGCTTAACAGCTCATGCATCAAAGTTACCGACAAGAATAATATAAAGAGGAATGGCAAATAAAACTGAGGATATGTTGAATGATCTATAGTTTGGCCTTGGGAAAAGTAAAGGCGCCAGAGAAGCAATTCTGACGTTGCGACCGATAATGGAAGAAAGACTGAAGAAAAATCAAGACACATTCATAGGATCTGTCGACCTGGAAAAAGTGATCGACAATGTAAAGTCTTGCAAGATGTTCGAAAGTCTGAGAAAAATAGAAGTAACCTACAGGGAGAGACGGGTAATAACATATACAAGAGTGAAGAGGGGCTAATAAGAGTGGACAACCAAGAGCGAAGTGCTCTTATTAAAAAGGTATGTAGTCTTTCGTCCCTACCGTTCAATCTGAATATCGAAGGAAGAATGATGGAAATAAAAGAAAGGTTCAGAAGTGGTATTAATATTCAAGGTGAAAGGATATCAATGATACGATTCGCTCATGACATTGCTATAATGAGTGAAAGTGAAGAATAATTACATGATATGCTGAATGGAATGAGCAGTCTAATGTATACAGAATATAGATTGAGAGTAAATCGAAGGAAGACAAAAGTAACGAAAAGCAGCGGAATTGAGAACGGCAAGAAACTTAACATTACGACTGATGGTCACGAAGTAGTTGAAGTTAAGCAATTCTGTTACCCAGCCATCAAAATAACGAATGACGGATGGAGCAAGGAGGGAATGAAATGCAGACTAGCACTGGCAAAAAGGGCACCCCAAGAGAAGTCTACAAGTATCTAGCCTTAATTTGAGGAAGAAATTCCTGAGACTGTACATATGGAGCACAGCATTGTGTGGTAGTGAAATATGGGCTGTGGGAAAACCGGAACAGAAGAGAATCGAAGAAGCATTTGAGATGTGGTGCTACAGACGAATGTTGAAAATTTGGTGGACTGATAAGGTAGGGACTGAGGAGGTTCTGCGCAGAATCGGAGAGGAAGGTAACATGTGGAAAACACTGTTAAGCAGAAGGTGCAGGATGATAGAATATCTGTTAAGACATCTGGGAACGACTTCCATAGTACTGGAAGGAGCTGTAGAGTTCAAAAACTGTGAAGGAAGACAGAGATTCTAATACATCCAAGAAACAATTGAGGTCGTAGGTGGCAAGTGATACTCTGAGATGATGTGGTCGCCACGGGAGAGGAATTCGAAAAGGAAAACAAGAAAAACAGGTAGTGATAAATAGCACAGGAACATTTTAAATCGCTCTTACTTCTGTGAAATAAAAAGTAAGTTTAAAAAGTATTGGGTCGTCTTATAAACTCTACAACCTCTTTTCTCATAAACTGCAACGGTACATTTTAAAATAATATTCACTATACACGTGTAAACAATTGATTTCATCTATTAGTCCTTCTAACGTCTGTACGTCCCATATGTGTTGCTGCTATAACTTTAGCTAGAGATAATGGTACAGACATGCTTTGCCTGCCTCCATACACCACTCACAGACTATAGCCACTAGACGTTGCTTACTACAACCAACCCCCTGACAATGCTTTCGTCCAGATTGTGACAGCTGTATTAGTAAGACATGGATTGATCAGCAGTTAGAAGAGTCATATGGCAGAACAGGGATGAACAAAATTCTATAAGTGGCTTTTCAAAATCTGGTATCTGTTCATTGGATCCATACGTTTTTCGGGAGTCAGACTTCTTTGTGACTAAATCCCATCCACAGTCAGATGCGAGTGACAAGGCAAGTCAGGAACTGGCTAGCATATCAAGACTAACTTTAAACTGTGCATTCCTGAAGTCTTCAACTCGCACAAAAAAAGATTGTTGGAGAGTGTCAGTAGATCCACAAGATATCTCCCTTACCCCAGCTGTATGAATAAGATTAAGAAGCAGAGCAACATCTCCTGCTGTTGAAATCGCCAGTAGTGTTTACAGGTGGCTTTTCTTTGAGAAAGGATCTGAGAAAGACAAAAGAAAGCCTATCAAAGTTAAAACTGACATAATCAAACGTGACAATACCAGACGTGGCAATACGTCTTCAAACTTGTCTGCAAGATCTGCGAAGTTGACAAGGAACAAGAAATAATTAAGGTCCTCAAATGCAGTGTATCGGTCTATACCCGTTATGTGATGGTGAGCCTGAAGAAAAGCTAATTTATTGTGATACTTGCACATCGGAATGAGTATCTAAAATTGTTTAGCTTAAGTCCAATAGTGGACTAATATTTTAGATAATGAATGTGTGTAAAGAGCTCAAATTAGTCTGCTAATATCTTCAAAATTAGAATAGATAGTCAAACACCAACTTTCTGTATCTCTTGCTATTGTTAAATTTTTAGTTGTACAACTTGTAATACAAGTTGTCCAAATCAGAAGACCTGCTTATAAATTATACCGCTTTGCACCTTTTCTCTCGTTGTGTAATATCTATTAAATCGCAGAAAATTTATTTTCGGAACTTTTGGCTTATCTGTCTGGGAAATCAGTACACATTATTAGTATTGCTTTTACATAATGTTTATTAGATTTCAGTAAAATCAGAAAAATTTATGAGGCATCGCCCTCTTTCACAGGCAATGACAGTGTCAGTATGTAGTACGAGCCTCCACAACGCCAGGTCTTCCACTAACGCTCCTACTTCATACTGATAATGTCATCGCTTAAGATGTAATATGGCCTACAGAGAATGACCTAAGTGTCGAAACAACCAATGAACAGTATTTTTTAGTACCTCTGTAGTCTGTCTGCTTGAGTAGTGGGCAGGAATTGGATTGTCCTGGGTGAGGGTGACTGTCCCAAGTTTAATGACGGGTAGCAGCCGTCATCAAGGAGAAACGGATCGCTACTTCCTCTACAACAGCTGCTCATGAGTGTAGCCATAGATACAAGGCGACAATTATTGAACTATATGAAATAAAATCGTCGTAACTTCTAAACAGTTTGCATTAGGACGTTCAAACTGTACGGTTGGCCACGTGGAATGATGGGAATTAGTATGGTTTGGTGACAAAACCCATTTTCATTTGAATGGATTCGTCAATAAGCTATAAGCAGTAAGCAAAACTGGGGCACTTGGGGGACTGTGTGGTGTGCAATATTCAGTCACGGAATAATCGGTGCGATATTCCTTGATGGCACGGTAGCTGTCAAACGGTACGTGAAGGTTTTAGAAGATGATTTCATCCCCGTTATTCAAGGTAACCCTGATTTCCACAAGATGAGGTTCATACAAAACGGAGCTCGACTCCATTGAAGCAGGAGTGTTTGATGTCATGAATAAGCACTCTGGGGACCGCATTCTGGCTATGGGGTACCCAGAAGCCACTGGCATGAATCTTGATTGGCCGCCATATTCTCCAGATCTGAATACATGAGATTCCTTTTTGTGGGGCTATATTTAAAGACAAGGTGTACAGCAATAACTGGAAAAAAATTTCTGAGCTGAAAAAAAACCATTCACGAGGTCGTCGACAGCATCGATGTTCCGAAACTTCAGCGGGTCATGTAGAATTCCGCTGTTGTCTGCCCACATCATCGATTGGCTATGATATGACGCAGGCACGTGGCAGGCATATCGAACATGCCATAATCTAAATCCGAATATCTGTAGTAAAGTTTACATGCTGAATAAAGTGTGTGCACTCCGTAGTTTGTAATTAATTTACGTTTTCTTCACCTAGTTCAACAATTGTCGCCCTGTATAACGAAACATAATGAAAGACCTTACGTATGTAGCCTGGAACAGCGCCAAACAGGCGACGAGGACGCTGAAGACAAACTGCGTCATTGCTATTGGGTTCATGGTGCCATTTAGATGCCTGACGAACCTGGAACATGAAAATGAATTCAATGAATTATTGAACTAAAAAGTTCTCATCATCCTTCATATGAAACACATAAACTTTTAAACCCAAGGACTCTCTTAAGCTATCCGAAATGATCAACCGCACAATTTTTTTTTGCCACCAATCGTTAACACCACTTGAATTACGCAAGCCAAATCTCAGCTGTCCATACAGGGAAGTTATCTACAAACTTTAGCGAAAACCTATTTTCTGGCAGCTGTAAATAAGAGATAGGTACTCCTGAATATCGTCGCCTTTGCGGCGATTTCTGCGAGTGATCAGAGAAATGCTGTCGTCTTACTTTCGGCGGAATGTCGCTTGAAGAGTTGTCTGGATTCAAGGGTTTGTTAAAAACGCAGACTCAACAATATTCATTTTTAGTACTTTCTTCTAATTTTTGGCGTATGTTTGGTTCCACACCGTTGTAACTATACTTTTAACTTCAAAAACTGTTGAAACTATGCAAGTGATGTTTCGTCGTTTGCTAATATGATGTACAATAGATGACTACTGGACCATCAACAGAAAATGCGTGAAGTTATGTTATGTGCGAAATGATTGCTATAACTGTAGATAAACATTTAAGTAGTATAGACATATGGTTAGAAACGACTGAAATACTCAATGGCGGCCAAGAAAGTATAGTTACATCGCTGAAGAATTAGTGAGTGGTATTGCCACATTTGATTTTCAGTCGCCTTCGCGACTGATGTCGGAAAGTACCATTACCGTGTTAGACAAAGCGATTGTGCATTAGATGAACTGAGATGGTTGTTTCAGATGCAAAGAATAAGATCACTAATTTTAGTGAATTGTACATAGCAATGCGTTGCAGGCCAGCCTAACGTTGAAAATGACTTGAAAGACACAACAACGCTTTTTTCATATGTGAAAAACAAACAAATGTGATTGCAGAGACCTATGCCTGCACCCAGACATTTATAATAAAGCCAATGGTCAGAGTAGATAGTTCAGAAAGCAAAAAGTTGTGCTGAGTAGCACAAATAATGTTGAGATGGTGGTAAATTCTAGTGTATGGGGAGGTATCACAAAGGGAGTCCCACAGGGTTCAATTTTAGGTCCTCTGCTGTTCCTTATTCGTGTGAATGGCCTCCCACTTAACGTTCAGCAAGCGGAACTACTACTTATTGCAGATGACTCGAGTGTTATAATAAATCCTATTCCAGAAAAAACAGCTGAAGATATTGTTAAGGATGTCTTTCAAAGAATTATTAAGTGGTTCTCAGAAAATGGACTCTTTCTTAATTTTGAAAAAAAACGCACTATATCCAGTTCTGTACACTGAATAGAGTCACATCGACAATTGATGTAGCGTATGAACTGGGCTCAGTCAGCAGGGTAGATTTCTCCACATTTTTGGCTGTTGTGAGGGTACTGGTGTGTAGTATCTGTAAGTTGTTGTTGTTTGGAGGGCGACAATGCCCATTGGCGCAGAGAGTCGCAAGCAGAAGCAGTTGTTGAGAGGCGGTGGACGGTGTAGGCTGTGAGAGCCAAAGGCGGTTGCGTAGCGAAGGATTTATCTCTATATTTAATAGTAGTGGCACACAGTTTGAATAATAGTGTGTTTATGTTTGTGCAGAGTGATAAAGGAAATAAATTAAATTTTACCAGTTCTTAATGTGTCTCCATCAGTTAGTACCACACCACTGCATTTAACAATGAACGAAGTCTCGATATACACGGCCAACTAGAACAAGAGGATTGTAACAAAATAAGCATTAATTAACCCATATAATCTCAAAGGAGACGGGAACTTACAGTGTTCACATTGATGACAACTTGAACTGGAAGAAGCATATTAGTGAGCTTCTCAAACAACTAAGTTCAGCTTCTTTCACTCTTCATATAATCGAGAGTCTTGGTAATAAACAGATCAGCCTCCTAAAGTACTTTGCATATTCCCACTCAATAATGTCTTATGGAATAGTTTTCGGGGTACCTCAGCACTTAGACATAAAGTATTGACTGCACAAAAGAGAGCAGTGAGAATAATTAGTGGTGGTCAACCAAGGACGTCATGTAGGCACCTTTTCAAGGGGGTAGGTGCTTTAACTGCACGATCACTGTACATATATTTGCTAATGAAATTCGTAACAAATAATCCATCTCAATTCGCGAAGAACAGTGATGTACATACGTACAGCAGTAGAGGGAAAAAATGATCTTTCCTATCCGTTATTGAAGCTGTCAGTTACTTAAAAAGAGTGCATTATTCAGCCACAAAAATCTTTGATCATTTGCCCAACAACATAAAGTGTCTGGCAACTAGCAGATCAAGTTTTAAATCTAGCTTAAAATCATTTCATTTGGACAACTCCTTCTACTCCAGGGACTAGTTTCTGTTTCAGAAATGGAAAAAAATTTTGTTGTTGTGTAGAACTAAAACTTTCAGTAATATTAATATTAGCACTATTCATGTGTGTATATATCACATCATATCGATAAAATAGTCGGAAAAATGATCTACGGAACATGACATAACTATAACTATCATTGCTACCTACGTTATTTTCGAACACAGGTTGACAGTATGTACAAACTCTTCGATTCTCTCTGGTACGACGGGTGTAGTCCAACTCCAATATGCAAAGTCAAAATTTTTTCCGACAGTGACCCTCATTTTAGAAAGCATTAACAGAGAAACTTATTATGGACAGATTACCGCAGTTTTATGTCTGCCACAGTAACAACATTCTTAAATTTCAGTTACTAGTACACTGTTTTGCTCCTCTCCTAGCTTTCAAAATCGTATTAATATGCAGAGCACTCTTCAGTTTATACTGATACCAGGCAAGGCTAATTCCTAGCTATAATCCATGTTTCCGTGAAAACGTAGGTCCTCTCTGCTATTCCCAGGATTTTCAGTTGTCTTATTTATGTTCATGGTGCACACTGAATGCAACTTTGGAGCATTTCATCAACATTTCACATATTTTCAATAAGTAGAAGAAGCTAAATTAATATAAACATGATGCAAATGTCGTATTTATGTAGCAACCCGGCCTGGCTTCACTGAGGTAGCGTTGACTTTCTTCAGCTGAGCGGTTTTACTGGCGTCGCGTATTTCGTTTGCTGGTCACGAACAAACTTCAGGTAACAACGGTAAGTAAGTGAATATTGTCACTTCCATACAACATACCCAACGTTTACAGGGCATGGCGACAAAGTTGCGTGGAGGCACGAAAGTTATGTGTAACGTACACAATTGACGTTTAGACTGACATCTCACGGCAAAGATGGGAGCACGTCGTGGTCTGAGCAGAAACCGTACAGAACATGGCGTCCGATAAGCAGTGACAAGTTTTCGTCCAAAGAGCTGGGCGAGTTCATGCGTTTGTTTGGATAGGGAGGTCGACAAGCGTTTGTCACTACCTTTCAGCTACTCCTCGATAACAGAACCGAGGCGCGCGCCCTGCAGTCTTTCTTAAACGATTTTACCGATAGTGTTCAGTAAAAAATTTCGGTTTTGCATTACTTGCAGATTTATATGTCACGGTAATTATGATATGCCCTTCATTTCGTTAAAAGTCATAGTTATTGTGATACGAGGATTGTCCGGAAGTAAGTTCCGATCGGTCGCGAAATGGAAGCCACAGTGAAAACCAGAAACATTTCATTTCTAACAGTTAGGTACACCTTCCACCTACTTCTCTTCATAGTCGCCGCTCCAACTTCGGGTTTTGTCGTAGTGTTGTATCAAATTTCCAATATCCTCGTCACAGAAAGCAGCTGCCTATGTTTTCGGTCAGTTATCTGCACTGGTCTGGAGCTCGTTTTCTGTGAAAAAATTTTGTCTTCGTTGTCAGTGGTTCTTGTGAGCAGAGATGAGACTCAGGTGGAGCCAACTACGGAATGTATTGTGGTTGATCAAACACTTCTCATCGTAAACGCTGCAGAAGCGTCTACATTGCCCCTGCAATGTATGGCCGAGAATTGGCATGAAGAAGGAACTGCTCGACAGTTGATGTGGGCTGCATAACACAGGCGAAATCTCTAACCAGGCTCTCATACTTGGCTGGAGACGCTATTCCCTATGCATCTTTACGTGCTCGCTGTTCACTCAAAACTGAAAAGAGCGACGCGACACGATCTACGGGCATACTAGAGACACTGCCCACCATATCTGTTCAGAGATTTACCGGATTTTCTCAGTGGTTTCCATTTCGCGACCGATCGGAACTTACTTTCTGGACAACCCTCGTATTTACGTGGCAGTAAGACACTGCTCGAAATTCGAAAACG
Organism: Schistocerca serialis cubense; assembly: GCF_023864345.2. Lineage (NCBI taxonomy): Eukaryota > Metazoa > Arthropoda > Insecta > Orthoptera > Acrididae > Schistocerca > Schistocerca serialis. The sequence goes on along the minus strand of NC_064646.1, from coordinate 209,667,703 downwards.
TTTGCAATGAAAAATAGGGGTCGCTATGACTTTGCGTTTGGCGCATATTAACGTATGCTGTGTATGAAATTTAGAAAACATATTGAACATTTCTTCAGACTTGGGTGGAGGTCTCTATCTGTCACCAATCTCAAGAAAACTGATCAGGCGTTGCACAGTCATTGCGACCGCTCCGCGCCAGCGATACAGCCAGAGTGAAATACGCACAACGTTCCTCATATTTAACATGCGGTTTGAGGTACCGAAATGAGATTTTGGCGAATGATAGCACGCATAGAGGACAGTGTTTTGACGTATGGTTATTATGTTAAGCTTCATTATCTACCGTGGTATTCCACTAACTACAGACTTTTTCGATGAAAGAAATTCATTTTTAAGGGCCATCGATAGCTGGTGAAGTGCTAAGGGTTTTTGAAAAAAACGGTTATCTTGTACCGAGAAGGTGTTTTTCATAAGACACTGACCATATTTGCCCTCACTTCCACACTTTATCAACTTAACAAACCATTGTTTCAGAATTCACTCGCAATTGCTTCTGCTCTGTAAACTCCGCTGACTTTTGGCAAAAGAAACAAATTTTAACGTCGCAAAAAGAAAAATGAGTAGGTTTTACCCAAAATTCGCCACTCATGACATTTCTCTGAATGTTACAAATGGTTAAGAAACCAGGCGAAAATAAATAGCTGCATTTTCGGCGAAATTCTTTTTAAATACAAACGAAAGCAGAGGTGACAGATCTTTGTGAATGATCACCACGCAGGTGTGGGCGCGAAAGGGTCCCGCTTAATTCTTACAAAAAATTTGAGTGTAGGCTTCAGTTTAGATCGGCACTTCTCCTCCAGAGTTCACCATTTCCTCCTCAGCGCCAGCCTGCAACTTCTATCACAATCGTTCTCCCTACGCATGCCCTACCCTCTGCCCATCTAAAAGCCATGGTATTCTGCGCGCTCTATAATAGATTTACAACCATTGTAAATATTGTAGAGAATCGTAGATGCACGAGTGTGTGTGTGTGAGTGATTCAATATGTACCAGTGGTGACACAAGTAAAACAAAACATAAAAAATTCGCACATGCTGAACATGCTTAGATCGTGTTACAGCACGCCTCTTGTGAAGTTTAGTACACATTGTGATACATTGTTGAGAGCTTTGTCACGATTCTGTTTTGGACACGTTTTCAGCACACTTCTTTGCAGTCCCGCATAGAGAATCATGTCTATATCTACATTGGATTAAAGGAAAGCAGAAAGCTAAAAGCAGAGTAATATGCTGCGCTGTTGTAATCCATTCATTATATAAACGAAGCTAACCTGTGTACCATATTATGTTTACTTTGTGCATACAGAATTGGAACGATTGCAAACACATAGGTGTCACTTAAGCATCTAGCATCCCACTAACCAGTTATCCAAGAAAAAAAAAATGGGCTATAGGGTAACACGGAATGCAGGCCATGTTCCGTTTTCTGTGAATCTTCACATTGGCAGGTGAATACTACATGAAAAAGTTGGTTGATAAATATTGACCGAGCAGGGAATCGATGACTCGATGTCACAACCTTCAATGTCCAGCCTTATAGTTAGCGAGAGACCAGCACTTCACATGCGAGCTGTGGCTTCTTACTGTCTCAAGCGCTGCTGCTCTCTCTCGAGTTATGGCGGCTTTTCGCTAAGTGGCTAAGGCGTCGCTTTCACATCTTAACATTCATTCGTCATAATTCAGACAATCTGTACCAAGTGTTTATAAACTGTGTATAAAAACCTTCCCCGCAAATCAGTTTATCTGTTAGTCAAAAACGGATCAATATCCCTACAGCAGTTCCTGAGATTAACCTGCACATATAGATGGACGCGAGTAGATGACTTCAGTTTATACATACTAGTATATAAATATGTCATACCAATTCGGAAAGAGAGTTGTAGATAAAATATAACTTGTAAATCCCTAACAATATTTAATTAACTTTCGAGTCTCTTCACTTGGTGAATCCGCACTCGCATTGCTGTGGCAAGAGAGAGGCGAGAAACGTAGTCAGAGAATTCTGGGCTACACACTAGGCAGTTTCAAGTGCAAAAACCACACGAAAAATGCCACATCTAATTTTCTACACTGACTTCCGGTTCACATCGGTGGCTAATGTTTGCGTACAGATTTTCTTCAAAGTTAACCAACAGTGAGAAACAAATTAACAATGGTTTCTACATGACACATCTGATCATTGCCTTGTAAGCGCGTTGTCTCCGGAACCGTTTAATATTTTGGTGCTACATGTCAATAATTTTTCATTGTACACAACTAGTAAAGTTGTAGGAGGAAAACATCATTTAATTAAACAAAAATTAAGAATGTAGACATTTGGGTCACAATGAATGTACACTGAAGTGAAGAGAGCTAAGCAAAAGCGGAAGCTCCAGACGGACATGTTCACTGTAATATGCTTGAAAGACTACTTGTTGCCGTTTTCATGCCGTCTTGTCTTCAATCCATGGTTCACACCTGATTTAATCCTTTCTTGTGGAAAATAATCAGGCCATGGTCTTCATTGGATGTAGTGAAAAGTTTCATAAGACCATATTTGTAATAGGAATGAGAACGAGGACACTATGTATTTGGATAACCGCATTACTAGTCAAAAAGACTGGTTATTGGGCACATGAAGTAATCTAGCACCAGAAAAATCAATAGTGGAGGAAAGATTATTTGGACGGAAAGAGACTACAGTGTACACAACAGTTTGTGATGAACGTAAAAATGTACGACTTGGATTAGCCGTAAATGGGACCAAATTAGTCGAAAAACCTATGGTTTATGAAGAGTGCTAATTAAGGTAGGATGGTGAATTTTCATTCCTGTAGTTAGGTATGTTCAGACGTAAAGATGGTTATAGTTACCCATGCTGAATAAACCAGAGAAATCACTAAATGACGTGATGCACCACAAGGTGGCTCAATAGTGTGAGAAATTTTCTCTAAGTTTGATCTAAAAGAAGGATGAAAGAAGCACAATTAGCGCATACATCTGTGCGTAAACTACGCTACTGGCCATTAAAATTCTTACACCACGAATATGATGTGCTACAGACGCGAAATTTAACCGACAGGAAGAAGACGCTGTGATATGCAAATGATTAGCTTTTCAGACCATTCACACAAGGTTGGCGCCGGTGGCGACACCTACAACTTGCTGGCATGAGGAAAGTTTCCAACTGATTTCTCATACACAAACAGCAGTTGACCGGCGTTTCCTGGTGAAACGTTGTTGTGATGCCTCGTGTAAGAAGGAGATATGCGTACCATCACGTTTCCGACTTTGATAAAGGTCGGATTGTAGCCCATCGCGATTGCGGTTTATCGTATCGCGACACTGCTGCTCGCGTTGGTCGAGATGGGGACGTTTGCAAGACAACAACCATCTGCACCAACAGTTCGACGACGTTTGCAGCAGCATGGACTATCAGCTCGGAGACCATGGCTGCGGTTACCCTTGACGCTACATCACAGACAGGAGCGCCTCCGATGGTGTACTCAACGACGAACCTGGGTGCACAAATGGCAAAACGACATTTTTTTCGGATGAATCGAGGTTCTGTTTACAGCATCATGATGGTCGCATCCGTGTTTGGCGACATCGCGGTGAACGCACATTGGAAGCGTTTATTCGTCATCGCCATACAGGCGTATCACCCGGTGTGATGGTATGGGGTGCCATTGGTTACGTGTCTCGGTCACCTCTTGTTCGCATTGACGGCACTTTGAACAGTCGACGTTACATTTCGGATGTGTTACGATCCGTGGCTCTACCCTTCATTCGGTCGCTGCGAAACCCTACATTTCAGCAGGGTAATACACGATCGCATGTTGCAGGTCCTGTACGGGCCTTTCTGGATACAGAAAATGTTCGACTGCTGCCCTGGCCAGCACATTCTCCAGATCTCTCACCAACTGAAAACGTCTCGTCAATGGTGACCGAGCAACTGGTTCGTCATAATACGCCCGTCACTACTCTTGATGAACTGTGGTATCGTGTTGAAGCTGCATGGGCAGCTGTACCTGTACACGCCATCCAAGCTCTGTTTGACTCAATTCCCAGGCGTATCAAGGCCGTCACTACGGACAGAGGTGGTTGTTCAGGGTACGGATTTCTCAGGATCTATGCACCCAAATTGCGTGAAAATGCAATCACATGTCAGTTCTAGTGTAATATATTTGTCCAATGAGTACGCGTTTATCATCTGAATTTCTTCTTGGTGTAGCAATTTTAATGGCCAGTAGTATGTATTTACGACTATAGCTAATTTTATGGCATGAGCAGTTCCCAGCAGGACTATCACTTGGTAAAGCTCCTCAAAGAATAACGTCTTTAATGCTTGTTAATAAGATGAAACAACTGAAAAGCAATACAGACACGAATATCTCACGAAACAAATATTATCAAATGCACAATGCTATGCTTCTGTAGGTACATTTGCAATTTGGTGCTAGAAGCAGGACATTGTGTAGGGTATTCGTGTATTGAAGAGTTAGCTATAGCGTTTTTAATGTGAAATGTCACTGCCTCATCCACAGTACACAGCAAATAAATAGGACAGAAATCTTTTTACATTAATGGATAGCTAGGTGTTGTAGGCTGTTAGCGTTGTGTAAAGAGCTAAATTTCATCCACTGTAATGCTCCATGTTGGATAGAATGTGGATTACCTGACGCATACACCAACTGACTGGAAGTCTCCAGACACCTATTAACGGACATTAATCTGAATGTGTCCACCCTTTCCTCTATGATTGCTTGGACACTGCTAACGACATTTCCAGTGAGATGTCTTTGGAGGAATGACAGCCGGTTCTTCCAGAAGAGGCGAAACCAGAGACGACAGTGACTTTGGACGTTGGTGACTGGAGTTAAGGCGACTCTCTAATGGATTCCAAAGTATTACATTATTTCATATCCGGCCTCTGGGCATTCCATCTCATTTGACTATCGTTATTATTCTCAGACCACTGTCTCAATGCTGCTGCTTTACGACAGGCTGCATTAGTATTCTCACAGAAACAGTCATCGCCGCTGAACTGCTCGTCGACTGTACACAGTAGACCATGCAGTAAATTCTGTGCATATCGTGCTGCATTCAGCGTTTTCTTGTGCGCAATAGCAGGACAACCCGCTAATTTTGAAAAACGCCCCATCCATTACATTATCTCTTACACATTTCACTTTTGGCACTACACATTATTGCAGATAATGTTATCCAGTATTCTGACAAATCGAAGTCCTGCGATTGGATTCCCAAAGGGTGCAGTGTGACTCACAACTCAAAATCACTCCTTTTCAGTCCTTCCTCATCCTGTGGCGTCGCTCTTTAGATCACGTACAGTGATGCTTAGCATTCGCTACAGGAATGTGTTTATTCTGAGGAGCTTTTCTACCATTGCACCCCATTCTTTTTAACTCCTGTGTACAGTAACTGTGCTAGCTGGTAGTACTTTGTAACTCACGAGTGATTCACTCTACTGATTTATTGTGACTTTTGAGAACCACATTCAGTAACGCTAGATTGTCCCTGTCTGATGATTAGTGATCGAACATTGCAGAGTGTGGTTTTACAATATTGCATGAAGTCTGCCTGCTCTTATTTTAGCTGTGGTTGTTACTTTGCATTTCCACTTCACAGTCACATCGCCAGCAGTCGTTTTGGGCAGCTTTACGAAGACTGAAATGTTTGTAATGAAATAAAGAGCAAACGAATACAATGGGTGGGCTATGTAGCCCGTATGCTAGATGGAAGACAGGCAAAGGTGGCACTAGAGGGGAAACCAAACACCACACGCCCCATTGGACGTCCAAGGCAGCGCTAGAGGGATGACCTGACGAAGGACTTAACAGCCCTGGGGATTGAAGACATTTGGAGGAACCGGGCACAAAACAGGAAGGAATCGAGGCAGTTTGTGGAAGCAGCGTGCGGTCTGCAGGACCTGTGATCGCTGGATATCTATCGATATCTATCTATTTCTTAGTCAGGTGACATCCAATGACTGTTGCATGTCCGAAGTCACTGAGCCCTCCTGTCTAACCCATTCGGCTATTACTCCTTCTCTACTGATAACACAATACTCTGCACATCCTTTTATACTTCTGAATCCACCTAATCCACCTGTTGTGACATCTAGTGCTCGATTCCACATTATGTAGCAGAGTATTGATACGTTTGATATGATAATGTATCAACACTCTTTCAGGTGGGGAGTTTGGTGCAGGAGCTCTTCAGATAGAACGAAGAGGAAAATGGTAAACGAGGTGAGTAGGAGGGTAAGGAAATTTCTGGATAAGAAAGACCATGAATGAGGTTGAACCGATTATGCTTAGTGATATTATCATTGTCAGTGGGGAGCCATGGGCCCTCCCCTCTACCGCTATCGCCAACCAGTCAAGTATTAAAAATGATATCACCAGTAAAACATCGAAGATGATGGAACAAAACAACACTCATGCTCATAAATTAAGGATAATGCTGATACATGGTGAGACAACGCTCTGATGGGCGGTTTCCGGGTTTAAATCACCTCGGATTATGACCATGCGGTGCAATTGACCTGCGGTCGTCACACGGTGGCGCTGACAGCAGTCCATATGTACAGAGGTGTGTTGGTGCATGTCAGAGTACGGTGCAGTGAGTAAGTGTGCAGGCGTTTTCAGACTTTCTAGTGGTCACTGTGTGCTGAAAATGGCTCAAAAAACACATGTTGATGACGTTATGATAGTTAGAATACTAGGGCGCCTGGAGGCTGGTCAAACACAGCAGGTCGTAGCATGGGCCCTCCATGTGACACAAAGTGTGATCTCAAGATTATGGCAACGATTCCAGCAGACAAGAAACGTGTCCAGGCGCTACACTACGGGACGTCTACAGTGTACAACACCACAAGAAGACCGATATTTCACCATCAGTGGCCGCAGACGGCCACGGAGTACTGCAGGTAACCTTGCTCGGGACCTTACCGCAGCCACTAGAAGAGTTATCTCCAAACACACAGTTTACAGACGACTAAAAAGACATGGCTTATTCGCCCGGACACCTGCAAGGTGCATTCCACTGACCCCTGGTCACAGGACAGCCCTTAAATCCAGGTGTCAAGAACACAGTACATGGTCACTGGAACAGTGGTCCCAGGTTCTGTTCAGAGACGAGTCCAGCTATGGTCTGAACAGTGATTCTAGCCGGGATTTCATCTGGTGTGAACCAGGAACCAGATACCAACCCCTTAATATCCTTGAAAGGGACCTGTATAGAGGTCGTGGTTTGATGGTGTGGGGTGGGATTATGAATGGTGCACGTACACCCCTGCATGTCTTTGAAAGAGGAACTGTAAGAGGTCAGGTGTATTGGGACGTCATTTTGCACCAGTGTGTCCGCCTTTTCAGGGGTGCAGTGGGTCCCACCTTCCTCTTGATGGATGATAATGCACGGCCCCACTGAGCTGCCATCGTGGAGGAGTATCTGGAAACAGAAGATATCAGGTGAATGGAGTCGACTACCTGTTCTCCAGACCTAAACCCCATCGAGCTCATCTGGGATGCTCTCTGTGGACGTATCGCTGCACGTCTTCAAACCCCTAGGACACTTCAGGAGCTCCGACAGGCACTGATGCAAGAATGGGAGGCTATACCCCATCAGCTGCTCGACCACTTGATCCAGAGTATGCCAACCCGTTGTGCGGCCTGTGTACGTGTGCATAGTGATCATAGCCCATATTGATGTCGGGATACATGCGCAGGAAACAGTGGCGTTTTGTAGCACATGTGTTTCGGGACGGTTTTCTCAACTTTTCACCAATACCGTGGACTTACAGATCTGTGTCGTGTGTGTCGTGTGTCTATTCTATTAGCGCCAGTTTTGTGTAGTGCCACGTTGAGTGGCACCATATTCTGCAGTTATCCTTAATTGATGAGGATCAGTGTTTTTGTGTTAATGCGAAATTCAAAATTCTCTTCCTCTCCCCTTTCCTCCCTCCTATCTCCAACAAATCATAGTGCAGTATTAAAATGAAAGAGCGAATGGCACAAAATCGTTGATGATGGAAACAGAACTACCTGTTTTGTGAGAACTAGTTATCAATAATTATAAAAAATTTCCGTGATCTTGACAAGTAAAAGATCGCTTATAAGAATCCAATAACTTCCATTTTTAATTGTTTCAAAGATATTTTTATCTACCTCTGTATATAATCAGTGCAATATTATTATTTTAAAACATAATAACGGGACAAATAACATATTTTTTTCTGACAGTAGAAGATGATTGTGCACATAGACAGTACACCTCTGTCACAATATTAAACTGAACTGAAATCTTTCCAGGCCCCAATGGAAACCTGTCAAATTCTGCAATGAATGTGTTGCTGTGTTAGACCCTCTTCTAACTACAATCTGTCGTTGATATCTTGAACAAAGAAACGTGCCCAGTTCAAGAAAAAAGGCACAGGTCGCAACCTGCCGCAAGAAATGTGGTAGAAGTGAACCACAAAACTACCGTCCAAATCATTTACATCTATTTGTTGTAGAATCTTAGAACATATTCTGATCTCAAACATAATGAGATGTTTTGAACATAATGATCTCCTCAAGGCCAATCACCATGCATTTCGAAAACATCGATCATGTAAAACCTAACTCGCACTTTTCTCACGTGACATGCTGAAAGCTTTGGATCAAGGCAACCAGGTAGATGCAGTGTTTCTTGATTTCGGGAAAGCATTTAACTCAGTACCGCACCTACGCTTATTGTAAAATGTAAGATGATATAGGGTATCAAGAGAAATTTTAACTGAGGACTTTTTGGTAGAAAAGACACAGCATGTTATCTTGGATCAGGGCCATCGTCACAGGTACAAGTAACTTTAGGTGTGCCCCAGAAGAAATGTACTGGGACCCTTGCTGTTCATGTTGTATACTAACGACCTTGCAGATGATGCAGTTATCTATAATGAAGTACTATATGAGAGAAACTGCACGAATGGTTACAGGTTTGCTTAATTCATGGGAGAGTGTCACAGGGGAAGGGAACGATAACTATCTACAAAAAAAGTTGTTTATGGAGTGACTCACCTATCACATCAGCATTTTCATTAGGAGCTACGTGTCATTTGCTATCGAATACTGACTGCATATATAATAGACTCTCTGTAAACAACTGAAAATCAGGATTCCTTTGTAAACTGTAACTAACAAATTAGTAATACATAGTTCTCGGATATGAGTTTTTTTAATACTATTCTTTAAACCCTGAAAAGTCTAAATGAAATCAACTGCTGATTTATGTTCAGTTCCTTAGTGTCCCCACCATATCGCTGCACTTTTAAAAACATTCAAAATATGGTGTTGGTGCAAGACAAAAGAGAGCTTTAAATTACTAACTTTTCACATATGTGATGCTTACTAATTTGCAATATTCTAAAATGTCTGCAAAATTCATCACCAATGAAAAAGGAGCAATGTGTATGCCTATGATCACAATGTTAACAGCAGGCATCACAATGTTATTTTCCCCTTACATCTGTCAATTTGGTGTCTATGAAAGATGATTTGAACTCTTAAGTACGTGTAGAGGGAGTAGACAGTGAAGATAATGCAACACTAGGAAAACTTAGTGATAACTATCATTTCAAATGATTGGGACCTAGTTTAGGTATAAAACATAGTATCATAGGTGAAAACTCAAATTAATTATTTAAATCATCTCTGATGCCTGTCAAATGCCACAATATTCTAAAATGTCTGAAAAATGTGTCACCAATGCAGGTGTAATGTTTATGTTACAACTACGTCTAAATATGTCAATTTATTCAATCTGACGATGTGTAGCTACATTAGATAATGTCTTTTGTGGCCAATTTAGGAGGGGAGTGAAGATAATGCATTACTATAAGGAATACAGCAGATGGCAAGAGTGACAACCGACTGAACAAACTGCTGCACTGAGAACTATGGCTAGCTGAAATTGCAATCAACTACTCAAACATATAATAAATCTGGCACCACATGGACAATACGATTAATGCCAGGCAGGAAGAAAGAAGGTGTTCGATTTTAGAAAGGGAGAAGGTGTTTTCTGATAACACATCACTTCATCTGCAGAACGACATGCTTTGTTTACACCCATTCATGGGGCGACCAAATACGATGATAGAGAGATGTGACATCTCAAAATAAAGTGCCTGAAGCGATATCTCGAAAATAAAAAAAATCTTTATCATTTATTGTGTAGTATGTAGTATTTGACACACTTTGAAAGCAAATAAAATATCTCTGCATCTAAAATGTTTTTGCATATTGGTACTAGTGATAAAAACTGCTGTTAAGCATCATTCTGTTTCGTCACAATTTCCATTTGACTACCACACATACAAACTCTATGGACCATCAAACTAAATGTTTGTGAAGTGTCTGTATAAGTTATATGCGCAGTTGGAAAACTTCTCATGATGTGCAAGATCTCCATAAAAATTCCCATGAAAATAAAATTGTAATATATGTGACATCTAGCACACTTTAACAGCAAATGGTTCTTCAAATTAAATACTTCCACATCTAAATTACCTGTATTACTTATCATAATAGAACCAGCTCACATATTGGTACTACTTAAATGGATTATGGGTTAGCATATGACTGCATTAAATTCATCTAAATATGTAAGAATTTTTTACATATTAGCTCTACTGCTGTTCTAGCTTACATTTGTAAATAGACCACGTCTAAAAGTCAGCGAAGCTCGGCACACATTGCAAGCAAATTAAATGTTTCCATACTTAATTTGTCTCTAAATAACTGCACCAAGATTTGACAAAGTAAACACTAACAACATTGCAAAAAAAGTTAAATAGTACCCTCATTATTTTACCCAATATAGGTAAAATATGATGTTTTTTTATGAATCAGACAGGTCTCACACTTGATTTATTTTAGCTCATCTTCATGCGATAATCGATGCCTCTTGAAGTTCCTCTTCAGTATATAGTGTTTCATTACCGTGTGAATTAGTCCCCACCACTTTCGAAGACAAGAATACTAACCCCTCTACCAGTTCATTCAGGTCGATAAATGCAGGCAATTGTCGGAGACCATCTTGAACGCAATCTTTATTCGTTCCTGTAAGTATCATCATCATTATCATCTTCATCATCTTCGTCTTCTTTCTCTCCTTACGTTTCATATTCCTCATCAGATCTTCCTCGTCTTCTCCACCTTCTACTTTCATGAATGCATTGTTTCTAATGTCTTCATCTGCCTTCTTTCGGAGAAAGTGTCCCAGCCTCTGAGAAGTGGGTCTGATGATAATTTAAACTAAATTCTTCTTGAATTATATCTTTCTCTCCTATGACAAAACCAGATGAAATTTTTTGTACCCAACATTAGCGACAGCTTCACGCGTATCTGAAATTGAAAATAATGTTAATAACTCTGTAAAGCCATGATAGGAAACTATATAACTGCTGTTATTTTACATTTTCACTCATTAATTCTCATGGGAAGTTGACGAGCATGGTTCCTGAATCGCATCTTCATGTCGAATTTCAAAACCTGGTGAGATTAGTTGTAAACAACACAAAAAGAAAGTCGGAAACCAAGAATAAGATAATACAACATACCTAATGTTGTATTTATCATACTCATTCACTGTGTTACTTGTGAAAAACTGAAAATTAAATATATATTCACATACATAATTCATACAAAATTAGCTATATCCAGCCATGTGTTGGTGTGTGCCATTCTTATTAAATGAGATGTAATGAAAGGAGGAAGCACACATTCTAACTTGGTTAACAGCAAAACGCTAGCTGGTGTGGTAGTATGTTATCCTTAGATGTTAGTGATTTTCTGAATCTAGGCAGTGTTTTGCCACACTTAAATAAGTAAGTGTATTTAATATACATTATAGCTCCTGCCACACTCTCTCTCTGCCTTTCTGCTCCCCCTATCTTTCTCCATCTCTTCCTCCTCTCTCTCTCTCTCCCTCTCTCTCTCTCTCTCTCTCTCTCTCTCTGCGTTTCTCCTCCTCCCCCCTCTCTATATCCATTTCCTCACTTCCTCCTTTTTTGTCTTGTGTCCCTCTTACTGACCTAGAGCATTATTTATTATTGTGGCAAACGAGACTTTGACTGGAAATTGAAATCCCTTAAAATGACTGAGTAAATCGATTGGGATAATATGTATATGGGATATGAGACAGACGTCTCCAACTGCTGGATGTCTGAGGATAGTACTTTCAATGACAGTATTTCACATAGTTTTAATCTCTGAATAGGTGGTATTAGAAAATTTGGGACTATTGACACTCTGTAGTAACATTATAAACACAACACGGCCATTTAAAAATTATACAGCCTATGCCTGTCTTCAATTTGGGTGTTTATTGTGTAAATATTTGAAGTGCATTGTTCAAGATTTTTTTGAGATTTTTCGTTACAAAGTTTCCTCTTTATATATTGCACTTCTTTATGTACATCGGTTTGTTTCTTTTGTCGTCTTTCTTAAAGTTCTCCAACGTTCCTTCTCTACCCCCATGTAACCACCGATTTTACTTCACCCATAACTGTCTCTTGAATTTCTTTCGTATTAGGTACCTCAAACACGAGTATGGTGTCTGAATTCGGTTTCAGCCGTTGCGCCTTCTATATCTAACATTCTGGAGGAAGAATATGTGTGTTTTGCGTTTCTTCATGGGCTTCCGTTTGATTTATTGCTAGGATCTTATTTCAACGCTTTTTTAAGATCGTTAATTCTCGTCTCATTTCCTCATTCACCTCCCCCTCCTGAAATGAACTCTTACAAAACCAGCTATAGGTAACTGCTTATTTTCTGATGATGTTACTAAGCTCTTCCTTTCATTTTCTTTATTTTCGTTAATTCTCTGTCTCGCTTTCTCGTTGACCACCCCATCCTTAATAGATTTTATCTAAGCTTCCCTGTATTATTTCCACTTCTCCTCATCATATCCCTTTACTGACGACATTTCTATACTTGAAAGTCAAAAGTACAAAACACAAGGCTAAGTAACTGCCTCCACGGAAAATTTACAAAACAACTCAAAAGTTTCGCGTACAACAGAAATTTCAAACTACGCTCAACTGGCATTGTTTCAACACTTACGTTTATTACTGTGACCGTTGGTGTCATGCCGCAGACTGTGCAGCACCCTTTGCCGTCGAGATGTTCGCCTCGAACGACCGTGATCAAAAATTGTGTAGAACACTTCGTCTTGTGTCTTACCACTGCAATTCGAGATGCTGTAGATTAGTGTTTCACACACGCACTGTTGGTGATAGGGCACTCTTATTATTCTCTCCACATGTAGACACATAGCTCTATTGTTCAATAGTCATTATGGAATTTCAGTTACTGTCCTCCACCGAAGAGCAGTCTTCCTTTTACGCATAGCCAGATGTAAAGCTCCTCATTCCTCTCTTCATTAATGTCCTTGCAAGTTTAATTTTTCGGCTATCGGATTATCGGAATCAAGGATGGCAGCTTAAAATACAGATCACACTTGGTTACAAAAAATTAACCTGGCTATAGGCCTAGCAACAATACGTGGCTCTTATAAAATGTAAATATTGAATTTATTTGATTATAAAATGAAAAACGTCACTTTGAAATTATAAAAGTACAACTCAAATTACTTCGATTTATTTTTCCTGCACGTGACACACTTCCCTAACAATACTTTCGCTCATCTAGTCTCAACTGACATTTATGTTTCACATTTATTAAACAGGTGACCGCTGATCCCGCAAGCCCTTTCATATATGTTGTACTCTTGATATGTTTCTTCGCGACAAAGACTGATTCTCAAACGCGGCTCAGTATCAAACATAATTCTCTTAATAAACTCCGCACGTCTTTCCCCGAGATAATTGAAATTATTTAATAATCATGGTCCGTGATCGCATTTAAGTCGTTAATTTTTATTTTTTAGATGAACGGTTTCGATCCTCTATGGGATCATCAGTTCTACATTCCTTTGATGACAATAGGAATCGCTGGCGTGGAGCAAGTCCGTCCTTGCTGGCGTGGAGAACTCTACAGCATAGATCTGATGATGAACTGACAGAAGATCAAAATCGGTCATCTAAATAATAAAAATTAACAACTTAAATCCTATCACAACAGTTTCCACACAATCAGTTTCCACACAATCCGTTTCCACACAATCAATCAGTTTCCACACAATCAGTTTCCACACAACCAGTTTCCACACAAACAACAAAATACAAAACAAAATAATTCACAACATTAAAACAAACAGCCCACTATATCACAAATCAGGCATATACAAATTAACTTGTGACAGCTGTTCTTGCTACTACATAGGACAGACAGGAAGAAATTTTGAAATCCGATACAAAGAGCACACTGACGCACTCCGTTTAAATAATTGAAATAAATCCAGTTTTGCAGCCCATCTAGCCCAAAATAGTCATTCAATCACAGATATAAAAACCAACCTCCACATTATACACATTGTAGACGAAGGAATAAAAATTGACCTCTTGGAACAACTGGAAATTTTCATGGATAGCAATAAAACAACCCACACTATCTTAAATGAACAAATTGATTTAGTAAATAACCCATTCTTCCAAAATTTTAAAGAGTCCTTAAATTTGAAAAACTAATAAATACTGTTCTCATACACTTCCATACCCGTTCCCCACCTCGCTCATACCACACCTAAACACCTTCTTCTCTACCTTTTTTTACTCTCTCTCTCTCTCTCTCTCTCTCTCTCTCTCTCTCTCTCTCTCACACACACACACACACACACACACGCACACACACACAATCTTCTCTCTCTCTCCCTCCCTCCCTCCCTCCGCATCCCTCCCTCTTCTCCCCCCCCCCCCTCTGCCATCCCCATACGTATACTTCCCTCTTTACTGAGCTATGAGAAACATGCCAAACATAACTTCACTACCATAAATATTGTCCTGAACACTTTGTTGTGAATTTTGTAAATAGCATAAGGAAACATTGCAGTGTAAAAACATAATACTAGTTTTTATAAAGGAAGTAATGTAATAAATATGTATTTTATTACGAATGCCAAACAAAACGAAAAATGAACTCTTTGGGGACAACAACAGCCACACTCTTTGGTTTCTTTATATTTTGTAAGGTATGTGGGAGTCACCATCGGTGGAAAAGTGCTTGTTTCACTTGATATTTAACGATACTGGAAAGCATTCATCATGTTTTCGAGAGCAGTGCCTGCCACAAGAATAAAAACAGTGATTAATACCATCAAATTAATGTTACAGTCTTAATATTCTTCCCACATACAGTGCTCACTTTTTCGTCTCTATATTTGCCACAGATCCACGACCCCCACAATACTCCAAACTAAATTGTATCATCTGGTGATGAATCGCCAACCGATGCGAAACCGGTCATGAACAAATAAAAATTGACGAAAAAACGGCGATTGTTTACAGTAATTCCTGAAACCGCAGTGTTCCAAATCCAGAATGGATAAAAGGTTTATCACAACTGTGTTTATTACATAAATGATAACTGAACTACTTTTGTTCCACAAATTGTCGTAATACTTTTAACTATTGATTCCATTTCTTCTACAAACTGACGAAACACTTTTAACAATTTTGTATTTTTCACATTGTGTAACTGCTGAGGGTGATCTGAATTGTTATACTATCCCAAAATATCATCTATGCCAAAACTGCTTCTAGCGCTTTTTATTGATTACTGGTTTCGATAGATCTGTGCTGTTATCATCGGAACTTGTAACACATTAGCAGACGTTCTTGATCGTCACAAACTTTCATGACACGTAGTGATTTTCATTATGTGACTTGCAAGTCCCACAATGATATCAGGCAATAGGTGAGAAAAAACAGAGCTCTACGCCCTAAACAGTCTATAAAAATGACATGTAGAAGTTGTGCGACAGTAGTAGCTATTACATAATATCCTCGGGCACGAAATGTTCTCAGTAAATAACTTGATTATTGCAGTGCTTTACTTGTTCTCTTTAGTGTGGTCATAATGGAAATATAACAAGCCCAAAGGATCTGGATTTAAGGAACTGGACACTTATTCGTGAAGAGCGGAGTTCAAGTCCCAGTCATACTGTTATATTTACACGTTCACGCTTCCCACTTCACTTAGAACAGATGAAGAAATGCTTCCTTCGACCTCAGCGGCCCGTTCCTTCCGTCATACACAATCAACAGCAGTGGCATTCTGTCTGTGTCGAACTCATTGTCTAACCGTACTGTTAATTGTAATCTGTTATTTTTAGCAAAAGTGCTGTCCCTAAACGCCCTTCCCTCAGCCCATCTCATCCTCCAGAAAAGCTCGTGCAAAAGAAGGAGGAGGGCTACATTTTGACGTGCGAGGTGTAATTCGAATCACACAAAAACTTAGAGGTTTTCATATGCATAAACCATTGACACAAGTGAATGTAATCAGAAGATTCGCGCTTATATTCAAGAACAAATGAGGAATCAAATCAGAGGCTAAGTAAGTACCGCAATGCTGCATCAAAGTTACAATTTAGTGCTCTGCACGGCCACTCGTAAGTAATCAACGTCGGAAGTGCAGACAGGTAAGGCTAAAGAATAATATTTCGGCGAAATTTGTGTTACGCGTAAGTGACTACTTGATGGTACAATACACTTCATTACGTATGCGAAGCCTGAGAAAAGAGACATCTTACAACACTGCGAATTTTTATGGCACACCATATTAGCAGGTAACTGCACTCTGACTTTAAACTGATTCATTACCGTCGGTCAAGTCAGCGGATGTGGGCATGAGGTTTACTACAGAAGTCCCCATGTCCCCCTGCGAAAGAGAAAGTAGGCGGAGCTCCGATGCAGCGTCACGGAATACAACATGCTCAAACTTTTTAAGAAACGAATGCAAAATTCTATGGACTCACAGGTTCCCTATGCTGGAAGCGACACCCACTGATTGAACATATTTGCCAAGTGCATAAGTTTCCAGCTTAAGTCTTAAATCTTTTGTGTCAGATCACGTACTCTGTACTTTGCAGCACCGGTTATGGACATTTACATAGTAAACCACTCAGCTGATGGTTTAAATTGAAATTAGGTCACTGCATTAGCACACACTACGGGGACTTGAAACAGATGGGCAATAATGCGCTTCGACTAATGATTTGTCAGTGATTCCAGCGCTCTTGTAGGTAACCGTTCACCTTAGGGCCCTATATTACTATCTGTTGTGTATTCATCTATTTATCCGTTTGTGTCGGTTTTCTCTGTCACTAATTAAAGTGGTGCAGTGAGAAGCATCTGGGTTAGTATTCAAGAAGACAAATGTTCTTATTTCTGTTCGGACATTCAGATTTAAGTTTTTCCAGTTTCCCTAAATAGCTTAAGGCAAATGCTGGGATGAATTCTTCGAAAAAGACATGCCATATTCCCTTTCTCTTACTTTTAAAATCAAATCTAGTGCTCCGTGTCTAATGACTTCGTCATTGACAGGCCATTAAACATAATATTCTTTCTTCCTTACTCTCAGTGTCGTGTACATTTTAAGTTCCACCTCTGAGTAACCGTTATTACGTAAGGAGTCTTTGCTTATCACTTGATAGTTTTGTGCCCTAGGAGCACAAACGCAAAGTCGGGTACAACTCGACGGCGAAGAAGATTAGCTGTGCTGTTTTCCAAAGTGAACCTCCTCAGCATTTATTTTAAATGATCTGGATGACTGAATACGGAACTGCGATTTACCTTTCTCGAATCTGTGTACAGTTCCTTAACCACTAACTGGTCATCATTTGAGTCCTGTTTCGAAGAGATGATGCAGAAAATGGAGAAGAAAGCACCACTTCCTCCTGTTAGTGATGTGAGACGTGGTACGTAGTGGGGGACAAACTCGAGGTATGTTACAGAGTGTTGTCTGCAACAGCAACAGAGTTGTAGAAGTCGGCATAGAATTTCTGTCTTTGGTAATAAAACTAAAATCCTCTGTCTTCAGCTACTGTAACTTGTTCTTCAGCTCCAACTCTGTGTTTCAGTTTCCATCACTGGGATGTTCCTCTGAAATACCTCATGATGCTTATGCATAATTTAGCAAAAATTATGCCTAATTTTATGGTACCTGTGAAGCACCTCTCAGGATTGAGGAGTAGTAGCGGAACAGAGTCAATCAAACTGTGGGAAATGCAATACTCAGGAATGACCGTACATTAACTGACAACAGAAACAGACCACGCAAGGCAGAGGAGCTGTACAGCTACACAGGTACTCGTATTATTCAACGATCGCACCATCTTTTTAAAAATCAACTGCTTTTCGAATCCTAACTGAATTTTAAGGTTACCTACTCAAATGTCACTTTTTTCCTACTAATGGCGCATGCTTTACGATGTCGTTGATTCTAAACATTGTCTACATTTTTGTTTGCCTCTACTCCACTTTAGTTTATTTTTAGCTCAGTCTGATATAGCACACAATACTGAAGGCTACGATAGCGTCCACACCGTGCGTGGGACGAAAACAGTTGAACCTAACGTACCTGAGAATTTCCTGATGACTTTCGATGCAAAGGCAAAGGTCGCTGTACATTTTGTCGTGAGCCACGGAAGATGCACTCCGCCATGGGCGACCTTCACCTGCTCCACTCTCGCTCATCCTCAGCTTCCCAATCCTCAGCGCGAGCACCTCTAGCTGTGCGGCTACCAGTATCATGATCGTCGCGAACAGGCAGTCCATGCCGAAGCTAACTTCGGCCATCCACATGCCTGTCAAACACTGAACGGCGTACGAGAGCTCGTAGTAGCTGGTAGTGTTGTCCCAGGGGTGCTGCACGAAGGGCAGGCGCCGCTCACCGGGGTGGGCGATTAACGGCATCGGGAACCACACGAGGCCTTGCGAAGCCATGAACAGCAACATTCCCAGCGTGAGGCGGCCCGCTCGCCTGCGGGACCTGTGGACAATGTTCTCCAGCGCAGGATCGCTGGAGCTGGGATCCTTCTGAGTCAACATCAGCGAGTCGACACGGCGGGCCATCGAATTGTACCGCCATCGGTCCCGCGTGAAGAAGGCCATCTTCACCATACCGCTGCACATGGTGAAGGTGTTGGTCAGCACTAGCGTTGTGGCTTCGAGGTCTCGCCAGCTGAAGGAGACAGCCAGCGAACCTTCGACGAAGTTCCAGATGCCCAGTGCGAAAACGAAGATGACGTACAGTTCGAAAAGACGGAAATTACCTAAGGGCCACACTCCGAAGAGCCACAGGTGACGTATGTTGAGCTTGAGTACAGATCGTCCGCTCGAGGACCAGGAGAAAGGCATTTCCACATCCCCTCGTCGTCCACTGTCCATTGACTTAATTATGCGTATCTACTGCACAGCACCCTATTGCTCCCTCTTGCGCTTCTGTGGGTTCGGTGCCAGCCTTGGACTGAATAAGCTCTGACTCAGCCACTTTCTTCCCAACGCGAGACGGAGGAGTGGGGAGTGCGAAATACTGTTGAAAACTTCAGATCACTCATTGTCCTGATCCAGACGAGTTGAAAGAGCCCTGTGTACATATATACATGACTGAGAGTGGCACAAATTACACAGAGATGAGGTTTAAATTATCCAGCATGACAATAGCATCTGTATCTGACTTATTTAATTTCTTCGACTTTTACCCTTCCCTTGGTTACATAATGCAAAACAGTGTAGTACGACAGTGGAAATAAGTAATAAGAGTTTCCAAGTATCAGTTGTTGCATTTATAACGCGATAAATCGACATGTTTGAAAATTACATGTCCCTCTTTCGATAAAGTACAGTTACCTCTGTCTGTTTATTGCTACGAGACAGAAGGCAATAAGCTGCTGAATTAACTGCACGTCGCCAGTAAAACAAAAATTAAATAAATAAAATATAGTGCTTAAGATTTTTCTTCAAAAGAAAAGTGCCAGTACTATATGAAGGACTTACAAGTAATGTGATGATATGTACGTACAGACAACAGTATGCACTATCCATGCTGATGATAAGATATGGTTACCGATTACTTCGTTGCGAGCATAGACTTACACCTCTTGTGAACGTCGCCAGCGAAATTGGTCGACTATTTGGCTGTTCTCATGAACTGAATATCGTCATTGCACAAATCGAACTGAATAAGTTCAATTAACACTACGTTTACATTTGCCTTTGCTTGAGGCTTTAAATTTCGTAACAAATTTATTTATGTAGAGAAAACTTGTATGCAAATAGTGACAAATTTTCTTGATTGTCTTTCAAAGTTACTGGATGCATAGTGTTTTCGTATACCGCCGTTCACAATATGGATTTAAAGCTTGATATATCCAACATCAAGTGCGAATGAAGTCTTTCTTCAATAAGAGTTTGCAGGAATAGGCACATATAATCATCTTACATCATCAGTTCCACGTCTCATATCTATATACTGCAATGTCTAGGAGAAATAAAATATTCAGATACTTTCGGAAACCTGCAGGCTTCAATACGAACGAAAAGTTCGTAGAGAAATAATATTTATTTAGTGTAGAAGATCATATTATTTTCCAGCATTTCCCCTCTCAGTTGAATCTATGTTTCCACTTTTTCTTGTGCGCACATTTCATCCCTCAAGTGTGAATACGAAAGATCTACGAGATACTCATCTACGACTATCATAGCATCGTGACAAGGTTCAAAGGATTTTTCAATTACAATTTTTTTTAGATGAGGAGATAAATAAGTAATTAATCTACATCCACATTTACTTGGACACTCTGCAAATTACACTTAAGTGCCTGGCCGAGGGTTCACCGAACCACCTTCACAATAATTCTCTATTATTCCGCTCTCGAACAGCGCGAAAGAAACAAACAACTATATCTTTCCGTGCGCGCTGTCATTTCCCTTGTTTTATTATGACGATCGTTTCTTCCTATGTAGGTAGGTGTCAACAAAATATTTTCACATTCGGAGGTGAGAAGATCCCGCCGCATTGAGAAATGCCTTTGTTTAAATGAAGTCCGCCCTATTTCCTGTATCATTTCCGTGACTCTCCCCTACTTCTCGATAGTGCAAAACGTGCTGCTATCCTATGAACTTTCTCAATGAACTCCCTTAATCCTATCTAGTACGGATCCCATGCCGTGCAGCAGCACTCCAAAAGAAGACGGACAGGCGTAGTTAGACAGTCCCTTTAGTAGATCTGTTGCATCTTCTAAGCGTTCTGCCAATAAAAAACAGTCTTTGGTTCGGCTTCCCCATAACATTTTCTATGAGTTATTTCCAATTTACGTTGTTAATAATTGTATTTCCCAGGTATTTAGTAGAATAAACTGCTTTTAGATTCGATAATTTATCGCCTATCCGAAGTTTGATTCCTTTCAGCACTCATGTGGGTGACCTCACACTTTTCATTATTTATGGTCAATTGCCAATTTACGCACCCTTTAGACATCTTTTCTAAGTATATTCGCAATTTGTTTTGATCTCATGACGACTTTACTGAACGATAAATGGCAGCATCACCTACAAATCACCTAAGACGACTGCTCAGATAGTTTCCTAAATCGTTTACATGGAGAAGGAACAGCTGAGGGCCTGTAACACTACGCCAGAAATAACTTCTGTTCTACTCGATGACTTCACGTCAGCTGCTACGAACTGCCTTCTCTCTTACAGGAAACGACGAATCTAGTCGCATAACTGACACGATATTCCACAAGCACGCAGTCTAATTACAAGGCTAGGTACATTGTCAAAACCCTTTTGGAAATCTAGAAACACGGAAAAAATTGAAATTCCTTGTCAATAGCACTGAAAACTTTGTTTTAGTAAAGACCTAATTGTGTTTCATACGAACAATGTTTTCTAAATCCTTGTTGACTATGTGTCAATAGACCGTACTCATCGCGGTAATTCGTAATGTTCGAACGCATAATATCTTCCAAAATCCTGGTGCATATCGACGGTAATGAGATGGCTCTGTAATTTAGTGTATTACTCATACTGCCATTCTTGAATATTGGTGTGACCTGTGCAACTTCCCAGTCTTTGGGTACGGATCTTTCGTCGGGCGATTGGCGTATGAGATGGTTAAGTATGGAACTATTGAATCAGCACGCTCTGAATGACAGCTAATTGGTGTTCAGTGTCGGAAAACTTCCATTAATTAAGTGGTCTAAGTTTCCTCGCTACCCCGAGGATATTTACTTCTAAGTTACTCATGTTGGCAGCTGTTCTTGATTCGAAATGCGGAATATCACCGTCGTCTTCTTTGGTGAAGAGATTTCGGAAGGCTGTGTTAATAACTGTGCTTAATATCTTAAAATACCCCGCTTTTCATTTTGAAATGCCCTTTTTGTACAGATGAATCTTTTTATGTTTTTTCAGAAGTTAGTCCAGAAGCCGTGTAAATAGTTTGCTGGTTGAGGTTTACCCTTTCCAAGGAAATCATAAAAAGGAATCCATTTTGTTACTTTCGACATCACCGCCTATTACCGCCCACTCTGCTTAATGATTGATTTGTATTATTATATTGTGCATCCAGGCCTCATCCACAGCAACAAACCGCTGACTAAAACATGCCGTATTATGTTTGAAAAGCTCCCACAGTTGCGGAGAAATTAGTTTCTTCGCATTTAACAAAATGTTGCTCACAAAGCTATCTCATGATCAGTTCTTATTGTAAAATGTGCCGTACCTCTCTTCTGGTATCCTGTACCGTCAGCTATATCACACGCCTTTAATCGTTCAGCATGCAGAAGCGCAGTTTGAACGTTCTTTATGTTTTCACCTGTAGTTGCAGTTTTTAACATCCTAGCTGCTACATTTTAAAAACAACATACAAGTTCGAATTGAGTCATGTATTAATTGTTAGAATGAAGGACTGTACTTTTGTAAACTCTCACAAGTTTCACATTAATCGACGTTCACGATAAATCCATTAAAAGAAAGGGTTTGCGACTAATCACACATACCAACACCGCTTTAAAAAGCCATACAGATAAACCTACGACCTAGTTCATTCATAACTTACATTATTTCTCAACAACTACAAGAGAGAAATAGTAAAATATTTGATATTTATCAAAGCCATCTATTCGTCAAGGTCAAGAAATTACTTTCCAGCTCTCCTAATAGCCTTCATCTCTGTCGAAAGACTGTTCAACATTTCCGCTGCACTTTTATTTCTACATTAGTTAGTAGGTACCCGCAGTATAAAGATTCTTTTTCTGTCGTTTGTTGACTTACTGGATCCCGTTACCGAGTACTCGTATATGTTTTCTTGCAGATTTTGTAGATAGCAGTGTACGGATGGGGCTTAATCACTAGGCTTAATCAAACGATATTGCGTATGTGTTTTATTTATAGGTTCAGTCACATATTTTCTGCTATGTATTACATGTCGTCGGCCACGTGCACTGTTGCGACAAGTTTGAGTGGAGCTTTCTTATTGATAATTTTTGGTTTAGATGTATTGTTGTCACGAGACGCCTAGCATTGTGGAAGACGGTTGAAAAGTGCCGCTGCCGTACGAGTGTGTTGCAGTAGACTCTGTATAAAATGTTCCACAAAATTTCTATTTTCATATTGAGGGTATTTTAAAATCCGAACCTTTCTTCCCTGTAAAACGATTACTTGAATTTGCAATTTAAAAAACAATGTTTTCGCAGTGACTCCTTTCATTTATAACATACACCTCTGATACAATTTCTTGTCGATCAGTATTACATATCTCATCCTTCGACGACTTTTGAAAAGAAATACTTTTCCTTACGACGTTTTTGTGTTTCCAAGGAGCTCTGTAGATCAGTCACTAGTTCACGAATTTTTCTTCCAGATGGTAATTTAAGTTTCCCTAGCTTACATCTTACCGGTTAGCAATATGATAAGGAAGTAACCGAAAATAAATTGCTATGTCTATTATGGCTACCAATCGTTTTCCAAAACATCTGCTGACTGGTGGATGTAGTGTCCCAATTAAATGATATCTAAAAACGATACATTAAGATAAAGTTCACAAGTTAACACTGCTGTGTACTACTGTAGACGCCCAGGGCAGATAATTAAAATCTCTGCCATTACATATAGTTTTGCTCTCTCACTTTGACCTCATCGTGGAAGACGAAATGAACTGGCTTTGTATTTTGAGACATTCACCTGGCAAGACACAAATTGCTGTTTTGCGCAGTCAGGTCAGAATTTTGAAAACAAATATTGAAGGCTATAATTCTGGCGAGCTTTACAAAAAGCACCGATCATATTATTTTATTGTCCCCGTCATTGCCAGTTACTTATTTGTGGTGAGTTTCGTTACCGTGTAGTATTTTTACTGCGTAAAATGAAGACATGCAAGGACAGTATACACCGAGAAAAGTTCTCATTCTAGTATTCTATCTCTTGCTGAACTGATCGTAACCGTTCGTAATAAACTTAACAACAATATTCATTTCTATAGATGTCACAATTAATTTTTCCTTTTACTTTGTCAAAAAAAGCTATGATAAGAATTCAGTTGGTATTCAGGAAATAGTTCCATGTAGAAAAACGTAGCAAAATAGGAGTGAACGTACAAACAAATACAAATAAGACAACGAGTGATGGACAATGAACCAGATTATCACAACGCTGCTGATTAGGAGTGACATCGTCAACAGTTCAGGATTGCTGAAATCTCTTCAGACGTACGTGTCGTACTAGTAGTGGTAGTAGTAGTAGTTGCAGTAGTAGCATTAGCAGTCGCACCAGTGAAAGCTCTAATAACACTAATAGTAGACTATGATAATTACCACTATTCCTCTACTCTACCCTAATAGTGAAAGGAGACTACTGTCTGTGTAATAGTAGTTGTATTAGTAGTACTAGTAATAGCCTCCTTCCACTACTGCTGTTACTACTTCTACTACAATGCAGTGGTAGTGGTACTAGTGATTGTAGCAATAGTAACAGTAGAGGCCTACTTTTGCCTCTAGTTCTACTGCTTCTACACTACCAATACTCTACTCCACAGTTGCACTCTGTCGATGTCAACAAACATTAGCGCAGTGTTTGCTGATTTGGGACGTTCTATCAGACAAGTTACATTACATTCATTATTATTTTCTCCTAAATAATCAATCGTTTATTAGGTTGTTGTTGTGGTCTTCAGTCGTAAGACTGGTTTGCTGCAGTTCTCTGCGCTACTTTACCACCTGTAGACCATTTCAGGTCGATTCCTGGGTTCGGTACTGAGTGGGCGAGAGGTTACAGATCGTGACTGCTGCTGTGGCCCTCATTCTCCCTGCCACGCCGAATATAACTTGCTGTCACTCTCACTAACAGTAGTAATAGCTCTTATGAAACGAATGTTATTCTTTTTAGAAAAATCTGCTGGTGGCTCTACACAAACTGTCTGTCCTTCTCGTCTTAGGTCTTCTAACTCGTCTTCTTGTTGTCGGTTCGTAAGTAAAGATTAGTTTGGAGGTCGTTTACAGTTCATTCTTTGTACGTGTTCGTTACAGGTGTTGGGGTAAGTAGTTATTCCACTTTCAACTGGCTCTACATTTACTAGCTCTTGTCCCACCTTTTCGTTTTTTATGTAATGTGTTCCTGATAGACCTCTGGTCTTCTTAGAAATTTCATTTCTGCTCTTTCTTTTTTACCCAGAATTGGGTTTGTAGGTACCTAGCAATCACTCCAATGACAAGGTGCTGGAGGAGCCAAAATGTCATAAGATTTTACTCTCGTTCCTTATCTGATCTCATTTTTAAATACGTCATGAATGGTACCATCTGTCTTTCCAAATCTAACCAATCTTACATCTAGATTTTTATTACTATTTGTATCAGTTAGATAACTCAAGTAAGTGAAGCACGACATTTGTTCTAAAATCACTTTATTAGGGCCTACCGATGATTTTGGATCGGACCAGATCTTTGCCCAAGAGCTTTAAGCTTGTACTTGGAAATCTCAACATCCCAATGCTTACTTAGAGTGATATGACTGAAGGGATTAGTCGATCGCCTATTACCGCAGACTCAATCGCCTAATTTTATGATCGGATAAATATTGTTTACTCTCGAGAGATTTCTTCTTGTTCCGTTGCGTCCTACTTAAAAATAAAATGAAACACAAAAAGGAATGCACTGCTTGGTATTACATAAAGCGCGTTTTTAGATTGCACCGCCTTCGTATTACGCTTCCATGAAGACACAGAGAACGATAATATCGCTGACTGGCTTAAGGAAAACAACTTATAATTTCACTCTCACTGCGCCCTGATACGGAACGTATTCGTAAGACACATTAATTACTATATTACCTATTCCCCGTAATAATCTGCTATGTTTTTATCCTTGTGAAATATTATTTCCTAGTCTTTGTTAAACGTATGCGAAGTTATCTAGTACGTCAGTCTAACAGAGATTCTACACGGCTAGTGTCGTCGATATAACCGTTAATAACATAGTTGACTTATCATATTTAGACATTTCTTCATTTACGATATTTTCTTTCTTTTGCTTTTTGTTATGAACTTTCTAGTTTCTTTTATTTACCGAACGTTGATTAACATCAGCTAAATAGTCACAGTTATCTTGCTTCACATATCTCATCATCAAATTAGTGACGCACTTTTACCACTCTTTGGAATGCGTTTTCCTTATCAAAGATAATTTGAACCTTTAAATACTAGCTTATGTGCATAATATTTAACGGTAAATTGATCACGAATAAAATATTACCTTTTCTTCACTACAAATTTGTTTTCTTATATTTTTTCTTTAAAGATAGGCGATCTTTTTTTCTTTATCTGATTTTGTTTTTCTCTTTTTATTTAAGTTAACTAGGGCTAAAATTAGCAATCGGGTCTTATTGTAATTTTGAACAATATCAAAAATCTTTATTCACGAAACACAAACTATAAATACGGGGAAGGTGCGTGACCCCCAGTGTTTGCCAGCAAGTATTGTTGACAATCTCACCTCTTCGAAAATACAGAGTTACTACCAACGTCAGTATTTTCTATCTGAACATATTGCAACCAAAACTTGACTTCTTTAAGCGTTGCCTCCATTTTAATTGAATCCCGCTAAGATGTCATTAAAGTTTGGCCTCTGAACACAGAATCTGCTTGAAGAAAAAGTTGACGCTATCATCTTCCTGTTGATTGTTCCCATCTTGGGCTCACTACTTTTGTCCCTTTCCTACAGAGTTCAGAATCTTTTTCATTATTTCGTAATTACCCAGTCTTCTTACCACTATCAGATTTCGCAATTGCTAAGTATGTAGGCTGCTAAACACGTAGTGTTCTCACGGCTACTTTCAAGCACATAAGGAAAAAAAAAAAAAAAAAAACAGAAGCCGCTCAGCTCAACACAGGATTGTGCTCAGTTCTATAATTTCTCTCTTACGAAATAGTATCCAAACTCTGCCCTACTACCAAAGTCCTGCACCAAAATGGATATTCAGAACTATTACAAACACAAAATATCCGTGCTCATTGACAACTCAACCTCAGATATTCACTGGCGTAAAACTGCTCTGGACAAGATGTACTGTCGTCGCAATATAGTGAGTTTCGAACACTCACAAAACTGTCTGTAGAGTCATGTGCACTCATTTAACAAGAACTAGGGCCTAACTGAATCCTCTCGCCTATAGTGCCAAATGTCAGATCAAACTTCTTACTTACCCAACGTGAAGTAATTCGCTCGATTCTCCAAAGAGCGGTTAGCTCTCCTGGCCATTCAACATGAAGTTATGTAATCTTACTTGCGACCTATTAAAAACAGTACTCTCTCTAAAGTCACGATAAACGTATTCAGAATCATTAAACTGAAGAAAAGACAAGAGCCATTACCCTTTCAACAGTATTTGTGTTGTTCATGTACGCCATCGTTGAGCTCGATAGTGGCCAGTTGAGTACTCATTTGTAGGCATCACTTACCAGACCGCCTTCTGCTCACACACAGACCGCTACAACATAACACAAACACGTTAGGAACTATAAGAGCAGATGCTTTCTGCACGGTTATGGCTATCACTATAGACTAATTGTTTTGCCCCCACGCGGCCGCGCTTCAAAAACTGACCTCCTGCCCAAGGGAAAATAAGCGTTAATGGCTTGCTCTTGCGCGACGTGTACTTGGAGGTGCTAACCAACCTAAAGGCCTATCCATCTTCACAACTATAATTATTACCCTGCCAATGAAGTAAATACCAATGTAGTGTCATGCAGTACACTGTCCTAAGTCACAAATAAAAATATCTTTACTTATATCCGTTACACACTGAATGTGTCGTCTCCTACTTACGATAATACCACTAATGCAGATGTTAAGAAGAATGGGTGATATTCGGCACCACCGTCGCATTATTTATTAAAATTTCGTTTGTTCCTAGAACAAAATTTTCACTGGCCAGTCCTGAGTCGTACTTGAGGAGCTCAGTGGGTAGAGTATCTCAGTCGGTAGAGCACTTGCCCGCGAAAGGCAAAGGTCCTGAGTTCCAGACTCGGTCCGGCACACACTTTTAATCTGCACGGAAGAATCACTTTTCTAATTTTACTTGTACCGCATTTACTACAATTTTGAATTGTTTGTATACGATTCTTATGGCCTTTAATAATTTGCTGGGATATCCACCGCTTTTAATTAGATTCTATATACTGTTTCTGTTCTTACACTGAAGTGTAAAACAAACTGGTATAGGCATTCGTATTCAAATGCAGAGATATGTAAACATCCAGAATAGGGCGCTATGGTCGGCAACGCCCATATAAGAGAACAAGTGTCTGGCGCAGTTGTTAGATCGGTTACTACTGCTACATTGGCAGGTTATCAATATTTAAGTGAGCTTGAATATAGCGTTACACTCGGAGCAAGAGCGATAGGACATAGCATCTCCGAGGTAACGATGAAGCGAAGATTATCCTGTACGATCATTTCAGGAGTGTACAGTGAATATTAGGAATGCGGTAAAACATCTAATCTCCAAGATCGCTGCGGCCGGAAAAAGATACTGTAATAACGGGACCAATAACGACTAAAGAGAATCGTTCGACGTGACAGAAGTGCAACCCTTCCACAATTTGCTAGAGATTTCAGTGTTGGCCCATCAACAAGTGTCAGCATGTGGACCATTCAACAAAACCATCGATATGGGCTTTCAGAGCCGAAGGTCCGCTCATATGCCGTTGATCATTGCACGACACAAAGCTTTACGCCTCGCCTGGGCCCGTCACACCGACATTGGACTGTTGATGACTGAAAACATGTTGCCTCGTTTTAAATTGTATCGAACAGATGGACTTGAACGGATATGGAGACAACCTAATGAATCCATAGACGCTGCATGTCAGCAGGGGACAGTTCAAGCTGGTGGAAGCTCTGTAATGCAGTTGCAGTGATATGGTATCCCTGATACGTCTAGCTATGACACCTGCATCCATTCATGTCCATTGTGGATTCCTACGGGCTTGGGCAATTCCAGCAGGACAATGTGACGCCCCACACGTCCAGAATTGCTACCGATGGCTCCATGAACACTCTTTAGAGTTTAAACACTTCCGCTCACCATCAAACTCCCCAACCATGAACGTTATTGAGCATATCTGGGATGCCTTGCACCATGCTGTTCAGAAGAGATCTCCATCCCCTTGTACTCTTACGGATTTATGGACAACCCTGCAGGATTCATGGTGTCATTTCCCTCCAGCACTACTTCAGACATTAGTCGAGTCTATGCCACGTTGTGTTGCGTTCTTCTGCGTGCTCGCTGGAGCCTGCACGATATTAGGCAGGTGTATTAGTTCCTTTGGCTCTTCAATGTATTGTCAGATGCTCTAACCACACCTGTAAAAGCTGTGTGTGTTTGTAGGTTATATTCTCGCCTTTTCTCCGTTACCTGTTATACACTCTGTTTGTAAATGATCTTCCTATTTTAAACCTTGCCCGTTCTTCACTACTGATAGTCCCGGAAATTGTGTAAGTCTGCTTTTTATTATTGTTGCATACACTGTGGCGACAAAAGTTATCCGAAATCTAGTAATATCGTGTAGGACCTCGTTTTGCCCGGCTTAGTACAGCAAATCGACGTGCCATAGTCTCAACATGTTGCTAGAAGTCCCCTGAGTAAATATTGAGTCATGCTGCGTCTACAGGCGTCCATAATCGCAAAAGTGTTGCCGGTGCAAGATTTTGAGCATGAATTGACCTCTCTATTATTTCCCATAGATGTTCCACGAGAGTCATGCCAGGCGATCGGGGTGACCAAATCATTCGCTCGAATTGTCCAGAATGTTCTTCAATACAATCACGAACAGTTGTGGCCCTGTGACTTGGCACATTGCCTTCCATAAAAATTCCGTCGTTGCCTGGGAACAAGAATTCCATGAATGGCTGCAAATTGTGTCCAATTAGCCGAAAATAACCATTTCCAGTGAATCGTCGTTTCAGTTGGATCAGAGAACCCAGAAGTAAAGAACAGCAAAAATACACATGAAATCATAACACAAATAAAAGACTTAAACATTCCACGAAACAGCATCACTCATCTCTTTCGACATAAGGGACATGTACATCTAGATTCCCACTGCAGACAGATTAAAACTAACTGAAGAACAGTTACTAACATGAAACTAACTCTCTGCAGAGAGAAGTAATGAAACAACCAAGACCCTCTAAGCAATTGTATTATAAAATTAAGTCAAGTTTCAAATGGAACTTTACGTAAAAACAGATGGGTTCCCAATGAGATCTCCAATATCAGGAACATTGGAAAACATATTCATCAACCACGCAGAAAACACAATCTTCGATAAATTCATCACAAAGAAGGGGTACAAAATCGTTTACTGGTACAGATACGTGGACGACATAACCTGTAGGGTAGACGAACCAAAACGGAAATAGGTAATCTTCATACAGACATGAATAATATACATAAAAGTACTCAATTCATGTAAAAAGAAAAGCAAAAGCAAATACATTTCTCGGATACAACAAAAAAAGAGAGGCAACATGAAGGACACATTTCACATCTTCAGAAAGCGAACAGCCACAGACACAGTTGTACATGTCTCATCCAATCATCCGATAATCAAAAATTAGCGACTCCACTACACATATTACACAGAATCAATAATATCTCACTCAGCAAAGAAAACTATGAACTCTAATTACAAACAATATAACTCATAGTCGCAAACAACGGTTACAACATTCATGAAGTACAAAGGCTCAACCAAAAAATCCAAACTCAACCAAACAAAAATGAATACAAGCAGAGAACAGAAACACCAAAGAACCACGCAGACGCTACAGCACACATGGAAACACAGCATTCAAGACATGACTAACAGAAAGGTTGGTATACTTTAACATACGAACACACAGGATAGCAAATATGTTACAGAAAAAGGGATTACACATTGTTTACAGAAAAATAAACACACTCCAGTCACATTTACAAACAAAAAAAGTGTAACCAGATAAACATCAAATAGCAGGTATATTACAATTAGAATGCCAAGAATGTAAATTGGTATGTCTGGCGAAGAGAGGGAGGAAATTCAGAAGTAAGTATAGAGAGCATTTGAGACGCTGGAAGTAAGAAAACAGCCATTCTGCCTTTGCTGAATACTTGATAAAACACGGACGTGAACCATCCAACATGGAACAAGGTACAAAAATCGTTATAGTGAACAAACACATCAAACACATTAAAGAAACCCCTGACACAGTAACAGAACTTTCACATACAAAGAGCACTTGCATTGAAAAAGGAAGTAATTAATGACCAAATTAATATAAGCAATAATTCACTGATCATGTTAGCTACTGAAACAATAACAAACACAAATCTGAAATATAACCAGAGTAAATAATTACTGGATCTTCCTGCCCCCCTCCCGTTCACTCTCCCTCTCTCTCTCTCTCTCTCTCTCTCTCTCTCTCTCCCTCTCTCTCTCTCTCTCTCTCTCTCTCTCTCTCTCTCTCTCTCTCTCTCTCTCACACACACACACACACACACACACACACACACACACGCGC
Organism: Schistocerca serialis cubense; assembly: GCF_023864345.2. Taxonomy (NCBI): domain Eukaryota; kingdom Metazoa; phylum Arthropoda; class Insecta; order Orthoptera; family Acrididae; genus Schistocerca; species Schistocerca serialis. The sequence goes on along the minus strand of NC_064646.1, from coordinate 209,635,664 downwards.
GCGCACACTAATCCACTTTAAAGAAACTTCTCTGGCTAGAAGCGACACATTAACACATATCAAAGTACACACACAAAATGAAAAATATCAAATCACAAACACGCAGCACAAATAAAAGACGAAAGATAAACAAACAGCGATAGTTCCCTACAAGACAAACTGTAAACACACACTTGTAATTAGAGAATTAAGTGTATGTGAGATGTGTTGTGATAAATATGGGTGAAAATGCATCATAAATCGGCCAACTGGAATATGGGAAACGAATGAACACATCTCCAGGACCACGCATATCGACTAAGGACACTGTAAATCGTGACACCAAACGATAATTTAAAGTCACGATATTTGTGCTACAAAAGCTCTTCCTGATGAGAAAAACAATGGAAAAACATGACAAAATGTAGTATGTGTATTCTATATATAAAAAGACATATGTATTGAACACCATTGGAGATGCTTCATAAGTAAAAGAAGCTAAAAGCGTATGGCAAAAAGAAACTGTCTTTCATTTAGTTGTATAGACGGGACATACATTCATGAAATTCAATAATATGTAGAACTTTCCTAGTCATTTTTCTTCAAGAGGGAGAGTACTTCGTCTATTTCCGGTGATTGATGTGTTTTACTTTCCTGCCAATACAGGTTAAATATGTGTGACCACCTCTATATGTCATCCTCATCATTTACGCTTATGATATCTGTTCCAGCTGCTTTTCTGTTTTTAATTTCTCTTAGAGGATTTTCAACCTCCTCCATTGTAATGTAGTCAACTTCATCAAGTCCACCGTCTTGTTCTTCTGCTTTTAACTGATGTTATCGTTCTCACTGCTGGCAATAAACTTCTTTGTTGTGTTGAACCCCTCGATCATTCCCTTGCACATCTATTTCTGCTGTGTCCTGTTCGTAACTGTTCACGTGCCGAAAACATTTTATAAGAAAAATTCTGCCAACCATGAATTTCATTTTCAATATGTCTTATAAATATTTCCCAAACTGCTTGTTCAAGATAAGCAGGCGGTCTCTGTCGTGTTGAATACATAATTATGAGAGTATACTGCAGTAACCACTCACAGTTTGGTGTTAATTCACTTTACTGAAAATGCACCGTTATAGTTTGCGAATAGGCGGAACGCACTATTTACTTCGGGGTTTACAGGTCAGTTGCTGAGAACATTTCACGGCAACTTACCTGTTAATGAAGGACGCCACTAGGGAGGGAGGGGGCCAAGAGGGGGGAGGGGGGGTAGACAAGAGCGCCCATTGGATAGTTTGTACGGGGACCAAACCCTGAGAGTACTCAGTATTTTAACATCTATGAAGACGAATGATGAGTTATAAGTAACCATAAATCAATTCCAGTTCTTAGAAGAAAAACACCTCGCTTCTTTCCTTGAGAGATAGTATGGGCGCCCTTGCTTTTAATCGTTGTACCATAAGATATGATACAAACATGTAATCCGTCTGAGGGTGTATGCATAAATTCGAATCTGGTATCGTTGTTTTCTTTACTCAGTAGAAAGAACCAAATCAAACTGTGGTCGGTTACTGTTGTACACTGCAAACATTCCTTGTCATATAACGAGAATACTTCTGCAATAACGTCATTATTTGATAAAATAGCATATTATTCTGTTGGTTTTTAGTTCTGGAGGTTTTGCATTGCAGAACTGTCTGTTGAGACATTTAGTGGGACACCAGAACGAGAAATAAATATGCAAATCTGATTGACAAGTGCCGCACCGAAAGCACAGTGGGTATAGCATATTATTTGACAAATAAAAGCTTTTTTTACAGAATACTGGTGTGAACAAGGAAAGAAAACATAATATCTAATCTATTATTTGAAAAGCTTGAAAGAAGTGTTCAGTACTGGAAGTAATCGCCCTTAAGAAATTGTCCTTGATAATGTACCAGGCTCAATAAGCTTGAGGTGCTTCTTTCATCACGTTATCATTTACCAACTGTCTGAAAAGCGGAGTCTTTTCGTTGATGATATGAAGCCAAACAACAGCGTCGGGTCCGTAAGGTTTCCCGGCGTAATAATAAGTTGTATCAATATCGGGTCTCCAGCATGAACATCTCGTCATCTAGACACAATATTTCGGAGGTCCATCACGCCGCCATCTTCTTGTGAGTAGGCCGTCGCCGGAACTGAAACCAAACACACCACATCGGCTCCTTTATACACCGATCGTGGACCTACCACGCGTGCGTGAATATAACTGCCCTTTAGCGACAGCCACAACAGCGCACAGTTGGCGAAAGCTCGCGGAAATGATAAATCGATATTAAACACTATTGACAGTTTTTGAAGATCGACACTAGGACCGTTGTTCTTAATGTGAAACAGAACAAGGTTCCCACTCTTACTTAAAGGATACCCCTTATCTCTGTAATATTGTCAGATAGCAGGATTTCCGTGGCTTCTTTCTCTACACAGTCCCTATTCCGCGACGCAGGGGCAACCACTTGCGTCTCATCGTACAACATTTTACGTCCTTCCGTAAGACAAGGTTCCACCACTACTGATTTTTCTGGCTGAAATAAACTCGCATGACGATGATGCTCCATGCAACAATCCTGGACCGCACGGATCGTTTGTCCAATATAGACTATCCCGCAATGGCAGGGAACCTTGTAGACTCCGGGCTTTCTCAAACCTAAATCATCCTTAACTGAGCCCAACAGGACTCTCGTCTCAGCAGGCGGACAGAATACAGTTTTAATATTAATTTTTTTAAATTCTACTTGTTTTGGAAGATATGCTCCCAGCAATATGTGATGTTTGTCACCTTGTAGAAAGACAAGATTTTACTTAAACTAAATCAAAGATACCAAATAACCAAACGTGAAGGACGTCACTGTTGAGAAACAGGTATTGCCTAAAAAGAGCCAAGAGAGACAACTTGGCTAAGCGTGATGCATGTCACAGATATTGACTTAAACAGGCAAAAGATATAACATAGTTTAGACGTGACCTGCGTCACCCCAGGGTTTAAGGAAATACTGCCCCCTTCATTAAAGTCGTCTGTCGTCACTAGGGCCTCCCGTCGGGTAGATCGTTGGCCAGGTGCAAGTCTTTCGATCTGACGCCACTTCAGCGACTTGCGCGTCGATGGGGAAGAAATGATGATGGTTAGGTCAATACAACACCCGGTCCCTGAGCGGAGAAAACCCTCAACCCAGCCGGGAATCGTACCCGGGCCCCTAGGATTGACATTCTGACGCGCTGACTACTCAGCTACCTGGTGCGGACATTAAAATCATCTGAAATTATACATTAACTGGGCATGAGGTGCGGCGCGTTTAAGAAAGTAAGTCTTCTTTTCTTAGTCTTATCTCAATCATTTATACCAAGTCAGGCGTGGAAAACATAACACCAACTGTGCCTCAGTGGGATAGAATGAGAAACATGTCTGTGAGATTCGCAACGCCAGATGTTAAATAGAAGGAAACTATTAAAGCAGTTTGTCAACATTTAGGAATAAACACCATTCCACACAGAACCAGTAATATTTAGGGCTTAGAGTCAATTATCGCATTGGCGTAATCGAACATCAGAACAGTCTTTGATTAAGGCGTAGGTTCTAACTGAAGTGGTATAGGGCCTATTAATTAGCCTTAAAACAAGATAATAAATCCTCAAGATAATGCTACTCAAGGAGTTAAATTATTCACCAGGTCAGCTGGTCCCGAGCCTCAAGACAAGGACGTTAAATACAGTTATCACTACCAGTGATTAGGTAACACGTTGCACTACAAGGCAAAATCGCGGAGGCGATACAAAAATCTGAACTGAACCAAAGACCAACTGTCGCCTTGGCTCTACTGGCCCTTGTTAAGTTAGAACTGTTCATTTCACCGTAAATGGAAGTACACAGTACATTACACAGAATACAGTATCCTTAGCACGAAGTACTGACATCAGTGGACATGGTACTGCGCTAATACAGTCGCTGCTAGCGTGTCTGATCATCAACAAACCTCACGCAAACAACATGTCCATAAACCTAGTACTGATATGCGACTCATGCGCCTTCGGATCATATTAAACAAATGTCACTTGTTAATGAGCACAACTTGCACATATCTTGTCTCAGAATATCTGACCATACACACTCAAGGTACAGTGGCACAGTGCCCACAGTGTCAGACGCACTTACACTAGGCAATCCTCACTGTTGTGACATCGGTAGTGAATGGGAAGTCGATAGAAACACACAGGCCTGACACTTATGTATTGCCGAAAGCGAGCTTTTCATACGGCTTGCAGTTTCCCAAGGGCAGCAATGAGTAGCCTGGACTTGATCCAGGTTCTGTCGGAACTAACAGAACTACGCATGCCTCCAGTCTGTGCCGACATAGTAATTTCAACGCAATAGTTTGCAACTTCATAATTTGTATTGTGTGTTAATACATACTTTAGATAATGTTGACTTTGGCCAATAGGTATTCAGGTAGACCTGAGTGAATTACGAAATTCGGGGAATTTCTTCAAAATTAACCTTGTGGTGCATTGCACAATCCGACTGGAACGAGTAAAACGTTGCCTATGAATGCTCTGCTTGCTATAAATTCGCTACTATTTCAGATTACATTTCTTTCACTGTAAAAAAAATATTAGGCTCTACAAGGACACCATGTTAATAACTTGTTTCATTGTGCTAAATAAAACTGATACTGAAGATTATAGCACTGTCAGGGTACATCCTTGTCCTATCAGACTGTTCCTGTGACACATTTGTTAATATTTCACGTTTATTTGTATTTTGCAATTTATTCATTGATAGTCCCCTATTGCATGGTTTTATGTTTTGAAAGAATTCTTCAGGGCACAATGCTACAGTGAACAAATAGGACCCTAGACCAGTAGTTAAGCCGTTAAACTAATATGCCCTTGTGTGAACGCATGATGGTGCTTGGGAAGTAACAAATTAGTTTCATCAGCCTATAATTCCACTTCAGAATTTTATTATCATAAGTCAACCAGGTCCATTCTTTATTTCCACCACATACTGCGTTAAGCGCCGAAATACTCTCCATCATCTCCGCAGTTATCTCCTGCAATGCCTTTTTCCCAATGCAGATGACTGTTTCGCTACTTGGGGCGACAGCTAGCCTGATTTCTCCCTTTCTGTACTGTACATTTACTTCACACACACTGTACAACTCGCACTTGACATAAATAACAATGTATAACCTGAGAAGAACGTCTTTTGGGCACATTAGAATACAAATTGATACAGTAAATAACAAAATTAACATTACATGCCAGTTTTTTTATGAGCAGAAATTACTACTACATTCTGTTACCAGTAGCAAAAATAAAGAAAAATCTTTCAGCAAGAATTATTATGTTGTTAAATTTAAAAGAATAATTAGTTGCCTAGTCAGACTTCCAAATTTCGATTATCTGAAACGTAAAAATTCAAGTAGAGTATACAATGTATGGAGATGTGCTGTGTCACCAACTACCAACAGGAAAAAAAAGGGTTGACATCAAATTCTGTCAAGTAAATATCATATACCGAGACGTTACAATCAATCGTGAAAGATGTTGTAGCGCAACTAACGTGCAGTATTTAGCATATGCAATACGAAATACTTCAAGGCTTTGTTGGTAATGCATGACGGTGAAGTGCTCTCAAACTGAGCCATTTCACCGGTGCACTTCTTTTTGTCACGATCCCCTGATTCACAAAGCTTGCCTTGTGTCGTTCGTGAACCTACATATTGTAAACATACAAGTTATAAGCCAGTAAGTGAATAAATCGAAAGGAATAGTCCATATTTAAACCATAACTATTATTTTAGCTAAAGCATTTTGTACAGTGCAGTACATAAATCGATTGTTTCTTAGGTATCGGTATACTCCTGGTTACAGGCTGCCAAGGTCTTTAGTGCCCGGCTGAGGCCAGAGAAATTCTGAAGGGAGTGAGAATGTAGACAGAGAAGGCGGCGGGCAGCGCCGCAGCGGCTGTTGGAGTAAACTGGTCTGATGAGAACAGTACTTGTTCCACATGGATGGCGGGCAGTAACTGCGTGGAGTTACTGCCTGCCATCCATGTGGAACACGTACTGGTCTCAATGCGGACTTCTAGTACTCAGCCACACACAACTGATATCATCAAAGTGTACGGGCCTGAAGATGGCGTTGACGCAACGTCGAAACTAATAGCCAAATAAATATGAAATCTTAACTACAGCTAGAGCAGTTTCATTTTTAATAAAAAATATACCAAAATATCTTTTAATAACAATACAGAAACTAAATTTTCATGTTTGGACTATACTCTGCGCAATTTTCCTCCAGTCGCCTTTGACATTAGTGTTTTTAATGAATATACGTATTTTAGTTTTAGACACAGTCAGAACCACGCCATCGCGGTAACACTTTCTTCATCACGTGTGGCCGCCTGGATTTTTAACCATGTCACGACATCATCCTTCAGGCCTTCATCATTTGCGAAGCCGTTACCAGCAAGGTGCTCCTTGATTTCTGGAGAAGGTCCGACGGTCCCGCGTCCGAGCTGTAGGTAGGATGCTCGAAGATGACCCACCGTAACTTCTCATGCAAAAATGACTGTCTGCCAGTCACTATAGGGACGAGCACGATAGTGCAACAGAACAATTCCACGCCAAAGCTGGCGTTTTTTGGGTTCTGGATAGCCCGACGAAGACGTTCAACGGTAGCACACTATGAATGAATACTGACTTCTGTTGCGCGGCTGAGGATGACGCCATTTCCTAGAGTGTCGCTTCATGTGGACGTGCTTTAAGAAAACCACGTTTCATCTTCTGTAATGTGGTCAATGAACGTCACACCATAACTTTCGTAACGCTCCAAGAGCAATAATGAAGCATTCCTTCTCGCTGCTTCTTGATCATCCGTGAGCGTGCGTGGTACCCCAAGTGCAGAGCTTGTGTGGTACAGTAAGTGCTGAGTGACAGTTTGGTGCGCAATTGAATGGGACACTTACTGACATTGTTCATGCATTTCGCTAACCATGAATCGTCAATTCTCTCTCATGATGCGATCCACATTTTGCTCCAACACATCTGTGGACATGGAGGATCGCTCTGATCTCTCTTCGTCATGAACATCCATTTTCTCTTTTTTAAGCATTATGAACCACTTTCATCCACTAGCTGCATTCATTAAATCATTGCCATAAATTGTAATAAGTCTGCGCTGATGTCACAGGGTCTAACATTTTTCGTCTGAAGAAAACGAATAACACCTCGCACCTCAAAGTCGACGGGATTCGCAATTGGCATAGCCATGGCAAGGTCCGAATTACAGCCGCATGCAGCTACTGTTTGCATCACAGTGAACACCAGAAACCAATGAGCGTTTGCTGCGAGACAGGTGCATGGATCGTATGCGCAAACGTTGTTTTGTTTACAGCCCTCGCATTACAGGTGATAGTTCGCCAACTAGCTCTGCAGATGGCGAAGAAATTGAAGAAATGTATGATGAGATAAAAGAAATTATTCAGGTAGTGAAGGGAGACGAAAATTTAATAGTCATGGGCGACTGGAATTCGACAGTAGGAAAAGAGAGAGAAGGGAACATAGTATATGAATATGGATTGGGGCTAAGAAATGAAAGAGGAGGCCGTCTGTTAGAATTTTTCACAGAGCATAACTTAATCATAGCTAACACTTGGTTCAAGAATCATAAAAGAAGGTTGTATACATGGAAGAATCCTGGAGATACTAAAAGGTATCAGATAGATTATATAATGGGAAGACAGAGATTTAGGAACCAGGTTTTAAATTGTAGGACATTTCCAGGGGCAGATGTGGACTCTGACCACAATCTATTGGTTATGAACTGTAGATTAAAGCTGAAGAAATTGCAAAAAGGTGGGAATTTAAGGAGATGGGACCTGGATAAACTGACTAAACCAGAGGTTGTACAGAGTTTCAGGGAGAGCACAAGGGAACAATTGACAGGAATGGGGGAAAGAAATACTGTAGAAGAAGAATGGGTAGCTCTGAGGGTTGAAGTAGTGAAGGCAGCAGAGGATCAAGTAGGTAAAAAGTCGAGGGCTAGTAGAAAGTAGAAATCCTTGGGTAACAGAAGAAATATTGAATTTAATTGACGAAAGGAGAAAATATAAAAATGCAGTAAATGAAGCAGGCAAAAAGGAATACAAACGTCTCAAAAATGATATCGACAGGAAGTGCAAAATGGCTAAACAGGCATGGCTAGAGGACAAATGTAAGGATGTAGAGGCTTATTTCACTTGGGGTAAGATAGATACAGCCTACAGGAAAATTAAAGAGACCTTTGGAGAAAAGAGAGCCACTTGTATTAATATGAAGAGCTCAGATGGAAACCCAGTTCTAAGCAAAGAGGGGAAAGCAGAAAGGTGGAAGGAGTATATAGAGGGTCTATACAGGGGCGACGTACTTTGTACTTGAGGACAATATTACGGAAATGGAAGAGGATGTAGATGAAGATGAAATGGGAGATACGATACTGCGTGAAGAGTTTGTAAAAGCACTGAAAGACCTGAGTCGAAACAAGGCCCCGGGAGTAGACAACATTCCATTAGAACTACTGACAGCCTTGGGAGAGCCGGTCCTGACAAAACTCTCCCATCTGGTGAGCAAGATGGACGAGACAGCCGAAATACCCTCAGACTTCAAGAAGAATATAATAATTCCAATCCCAAAGAAAGCAGGTGTTGACAGATGCGAAAATTACCGAACTATCAGTTTAATGAGTCACAGCTGCAAAATACTAACGCGAATTATTTACAGACGAGTGGAAAAACTGGTAGAAGCCGACCTCGAGGAAGATCAGTTTGGATTCCGTAGAAATGTTGGGACACGTGAGGCAATACTGACCTACGACTTACCTTAGAAGAAAGATTAAGGAAACGCAAACCTACGTTTCTAGCATTTGTAGACTTAGAGAAAGCTTTTGACAATGTTGACTGGAATACTCTCTTTCAAATTCTTAAGGTGGCTGGGGTAAAATACAGGGAGCGAAAGGCTATTTATAATTTGTACAGAAACCAGATGGCAGTTATAAGAGTCGATGGGCATGAAAGGGAAGCAGCGGTTGGGAAGGGAGTGAGACAGGGTTGTAGCCTCTCCCCGGTGTTATTCAATCTGTATATTGAGCAAGCAGTAAAGAAAACAGAAGAAAAATTTCGAGTTGGTATTAAAATCCAGGGAGAAGAAATAAAAACTTTTAGGTTCGCAGATGACATTGTAATTCTGTCAGAGACAGCAAGGGACTTGGAAGAGCAGTTGAACGGAATGGACAGTGTCTTGAAAGGAGGGTGTAAGATGAACATCAACAAAAGCAAAACGAGGATAATGGAATGTAGTCGAATTAAGTCTGGTGATGCTGAGGGAACTAGATTAGGAAATGAGACACTTAAAGTAGTAAAGGAGTTTTGCTATTTGGCGAGCAAAATAACTGATGATGGTCGAAGTAGAGAGGATATAAAATGTAGACTGGCAATGGCAAGGAAAGCGTTTCTGAAGAAGAGAAATTTGTTAACATCGAGTATTGATTTAAATGTCAGGAAGTCGTTCATGAAAGTATTTGTATGGAGTGTAGCCATGTATGGAAGTGAAACATGGACCATAAATAGTTTGGACAAGAAGAGAATAGAAGCTTTCGAAATGTGATGTTACAGAAGAATGCTGAAGATTAGGTGGGTAGATCACGTAACTAATGAGGAGGTATTGAATATGATTGGGGAGAAGAGAAGTTTGTGGCACAACTTGACTAGAAGAAGGGATCGGTTGGTAGGACATGTCCTGAGGCATCAAGGGATCACAAATTTAGCATTAGAGGGCAGAGTGGAAGGTAAAAGTCGTAGAGGGAGACCAAGAGATGAATACACTAAGCAGATTCAGAAGGATGGAGGTTGCAGTAGGTACTGGGAGATGAAGGAGCTTGCACAGGATAGATTAGCATGGAGAGCTGCATCAAACCAGTCTCAGGACTGAAGACCGCAACAACAACAGTTCGACTTCAGTTAAAGCGTCCGGCATTTTTTTTCCGCTATGTAGTTCACATTTAAGAAATCAAATTTCGCACCAACGCATCAAATTGTCGACTGTTTGATTACGAGTATCTCTCCATGAAATTATGTCGTGTCTATGTACATAATTAGCTGCGACGGTCTGTTCAGTGGCCTTAAGCAGGAGGGCGAGTTTGACTCAGGGTCGTAATGGAGAAAACCTCAAGTAGCCTCCACGAGATTCAGGTGTGCGACCAGCTATCAGTCTGTTGTGGGTTCAGAGCTTAGGGCGCTTGAGAACTGACTACAAGCAGAGGAGCTCCAGGTAAGGGTCATGAAGTTTTCAGATGTCAGCCATCAGCTGGCTCCACGCTAGAAAGCACCAATTCAGCTGCTAGCAGCGTAGAGACTAGTCGCAACCTAGAGCTCCGCAGTTAATAGAAGAAATGCATTGTTTTAGTTGAAGCTGGACGACTCCTATCACGTTTCGATGGGCTTGGAGTACTTGTCAGCGGGCTTGCTGGTTGCGGACGATGACAGATTCTGCACAGCTGGAGATGGCGATATTTGTGGCCGTTAGACCGGGCCCTGTTGTGACAGGAAACAGTTTTTGATTACGTAGGCCATGGAACTCGAGCAGCACCAGGCCTGGGCATGGCGTAATGAAATTCACTACTGCTGCGGCCTGGCCATCATAAGGTGAGTCGACAGTGTTCCAGCCCCTGCAGCAGACAGTGATGGTACATATATGGCATCCAAACTCACTCTAATGCCAGGATGGAGAATTATTTCATGTGAGCATGGCCCATTTACAGCAGTTCTGAAAGGAAATCGGCGACAACCTACTGCTCGTTTGGTCACAGGCTATGGACACCGGTTTCGCAGATAGTGGTGTAAGAGTTGCACATAAACTTCAAAATAATCCCATAACCTGTGTCTAACAGATGGAGCACCCACTTAGATGCTGTTCAAATACAGTTCAGTTAACATACAATACACTTCTTAACCCCATGTTTCACAATTCCGCAAACTATTTATAACACAGTGAAATTATACATAACACTGGCACAGTAAAGTCAGTCACATTTGTGATATATCTTTACATTTTGGATATGCTACTGTCTATATGATTTTACAGAGTTAATGTACGAGTATTCCTTTTTAACAAGTTCAGTAGTAGCAACAGTGGTAAATAATAACCATCAATGATTTATTAGTAGAAACTGTAGAATCCAATTTATGACTTCAACATTTTAGAACTCTTTGGTATAGAGAATTTCCTGAAGCATCCATTTTGTCAACATCATGTTCGATTTCTCATTGTGTGATTATGTGTCCTAAAACCTTCATGCGATTCTTTTCAGATTTTGTCTTCTCCAAATTAATTGTTCTTCCCAAATGTCTGACCGCTTGCAGAATTTTATAAATGGTCACCAAATGTTGTTCCCTAACTTCCCTAAACCGACTAATGTATCATCATTGTAGACAACGACCATCTTTCATCATATGTCTTCAAAAACGTCGTTCGGAATGCACAAGACAGCAGCCGCAGACACGCTCAGTCCATATGCTATTACTTTAAACTGATAACTTCTTCCGTTATACGAAAAAGTGATAAATTTCCTGCCCTATTCATGAACCCCACATGCCAGGTAGTGCTTGTAGGCAGTTCGTGTGTTACTTGCCACTTTTAAAACGCTGTAACAACTACTCTAAAGTTTCTGTCGGTCCCTTCATGGTAAAATAATTCTGTTGATTGCTTTTGCCCCTAACTCCAATTTGACAGATACATCTCGTTTATTAAGCACATCTTTTGAGTTAAATAATCACTATCTGTTCTTTCAATAATATTATGTAGCAGCATTCTGTCGTGTTGTGACAAAGGCTATGGGAAGGGTATGAGAACTTAAGGGGGTTCGTCTGGATTTGCAAATTCCGAGGTCAGGAAGATAAACTTCCACTGACGGCAAGTGGTTGCTTGGTATATTGCTACATGCTGCCAAACGGACACCTACTAGTAGTGTGTATCTTGGGTCTAGTTAAGACTACTTGGACGAGACTCAAGGACGTCAAGGGTCTATTTATTGCATTGAGACTACACTGCTACACTGAAAGCTATTTCTAAATCTAAGAAAAATCAAAGGGTTCACCGTTGTTACGACAGACGTAAGTGTCTGATTCTCTGATTCCTAGGTACGAGAGCTAACAGAAATAGCAATGACTGGCAGTATCTTAAAATGTTAACATGTGAGAACAGAACTCCAAGTGAGAAAATAGACTGAACAGAAGCTTACCAAAGGCTAGCATGGAGCGACTTGGCGTCCAAACGTTCTGTCTCACGACCCCTTTGACGACGGGAATCCACTGTTTCTTGAGGATCCCGACGGTAGAGCTCTTCTCCCACTCTGCAGTCGCCCCACCAATCCTACTGTCACTTTGCAGTCAACGGCTAATCTGACGTGGAGCTTTGCTGTCTCCAGCCAATCACGTTCGAGTCCTTCCCCGTCTGCTACTCTGTATGCGGGATGTTCCTGGCCCTTACGTTAACAAACTCCTTGTCTCGTACGAACACTTGCAGTTGAAAGCTATACGTCGCTGCCCTTCCAAGTATGGCTAGGAACACTAGTGTTTTACGAGACTTCCGTTTCAGCAGTTTTACTCATTACCTATCTAACTCTACCCTTTGTGAATGCACTGGTGTTGTGGTTTTCCACAGCAAGGAACATGTTTGTTACTTGTGCTAAGAAGTGACTGCTTGTGTCTGCCATATAATGTGGTCCCTTACAACAATGTCCAGACGGTGTGTGGAGGTACAGATAGTTCCCGAACTAAAGCTTATACCCGGGACAGCTGCCTATAGTGTCAGCAGTTCATAAGCTTCCTCCTTTACTATGCTCTTCGTGTAACGTAACACTACCATCTACGTCGACCACATGCGTTATGTTTCTGGGTTCCTTCCTTGGAGTGCCGTCGCTGATTATGAACAGCTTCAAGCTTAACAAAGGGTAAATCAGTAAGTCATCAATACATGAGAAGTCATTGATTTCAAGCTCTACAGAGTCGCCCTTTCAGATCGTACAGAATAATTTTTGCTGTGGAACGCGTCACACTCTTTTGCTTTCAGTTTACTTTTACACCCTCTAATTAATCTTCCCCTCTTAGAAAGTGTCGTATTGTAGTGAAAAAGTGCTTTAATTTTCATTTCGTATCTTCCGAGAAATCAGACATTTCCTGATTTTTTTCACGGATTTGGCAGAGAAAAGCTTTTTCATTTTTTTTTTCTTTGTGGTCACTTCGTTAGTAACATTATCAATAACTTTACGAGGGACACAGCTGTCTCCTTAGCCACATTAATATACAGTAAATTAACGCATGCAGCGCACATATCCTCCTTATTGACATGTCCTCTAAATGCATCTTTTATTTCCGTACTGCTCTTTTGCATACACCATATAATCCGTCCTCTCTGAATTTACTCTACATCACCCATTCTGTGCCTAAAGTATACTCAAAAGATAGTGACTGAGCTACCAAGAAGCTCTGCTCGTATTCCTTGCCTTAGGTTTAAGCTTTAGCAATACATGACTCTCAACCAGCTTTCCTCTACTTTCCAAAGACATGATAATACGTACACTACCCAAAGGAACAAAGTGGATCTGTGCAATCTCACTTCACTGAAGATACACTTTATTCGATGGTACGCGGCCATGTTTACCGATGTCCAGTAGCCCCTCAATATTAATCCTGCAAACATAAATGCCGATAATGAGCATCAACATATCTTCAGTATTCACCACCTGCTGTCGCATAAAGTCACCTCTTACGCCTTGACGTATATCAAACTGATTATTATTAATTGTGAATGTTTACTCTTGATCTGAACGGTTTTTGAGCCCGATAGGAAACTTCATTTAATTTAACTGTGAAGGACGTGCTGGCGTGCGTTGAACATTTCTTTCTCTATGTACCAACCTATTTTGAGTTCGGGCATCACTGTCCAGCCGATAAACCTCTTCATAACGATTACAATCGTGCCTAGGCTGTCTGCAATCTATGTTTCTGTGCTGTTCGTCTTCCTCTCTATCAAAGCGATTTGGTGACCCGTAACTATGGGAAACGTATCTTCATGTGGTGAAAAATGTGCCTCGCAATTGCTTCCGTCAAAATTTTTTCGTCACATTTTCTCCTTTCTTTATCAATATTCAACATACGATCTAATGTGACATATATTTCTATTTCAAGGTGCAAAGACAAAACCACTTGTTTTCGCACCTCAAAAGATAGCCTTTGAATGAAAATTTCAGTTAATTAGTAATATTTTATTGGATCATACAAATATGCGTTTCTATACGACAGTTTTTGCAAATATTCTTGCAAGATACCCTCATTCCATGTGTAATATTTTGGTGGCTAGTATGACTAATATTTTTCGGAAAAGCTGTTTCAAATTCTTTAAAAGTTTCACCTTTCCACAAGTGAGCTTCATTTTTAACGTAGCTAACACATGTGTCAATTTTCTGACTTTCTGGACGTATGTTAGGGAAAGCATTTCAAAACTGTCTTCTAAGAATCACTGGCTGTAGACGATGAACTGATTTGAATTTCTGAAGTCTTTTCAAAGTTAATTTGTAAACCAGAGTAAGTCTACGTGTGGTAATCATAAGTCCCATACTCTGCTCATTGAATACTGTATTAAATTCATTCTTCAAAATTAAGTGATCAATTTTTTCTCTATTGTCGACCCAATTGCTCACCAATTCGGTAATTTAATTACATTTTACATATTGTTAAGGGTTTCATGGCTACTTGTTGACAAACTGGCTGTTGATCATTGTTTATTTGATGATTTATCTGACGTTTCGCCAGCACGTCTGTCTGTTATTGCCAAAGCTTCAAACTCCACTGGTGGAATTTTGTTTCAAAAACCAGTTTCTGAAACAATTGAAAAATCATCAGAGTGCAATCGATAATAGATGATGATGACGTTTGGTTTGTGGGCCGCTCAACTGCGCGGTCATCAGCGTCCATACACATTCCCAGTCTGTACACAATCCAATCTAATCACTTTTATGAATGATGATGGAATGATGAGGACAACACAAACACCCAGTCCTCGGACAGAGGAAATCTCCAACCTGGCTGGGAATCGAACCCAGGACCCCGTGATCCAGAGGTAGTAATGCTAACCACTAGACCATGAGCTGCGGACCCGACAATAGAGGTTGTAGTTTTTGGTGAAAAAGTTCCTTGTTTACTTGATAGTGGTTCAGATGTATGTGCAGTGTCAAAGAATTTTGTAGATGATATTCCAATCGGAAAGAAATAGTCATTATGCCAGTCTCAAGATTAAACATTAGAGTAGCCACAGGTAAAAGTAAGAAAGAAGTAACTCGTCATGTTAACTGTAAAGATTCACGGTGAACGAGAATTTTAGAACATGTTTTTTGCTCGAGTATCATGTCGTTTTTGGAAACCCAGAATCTACTATGTAGGAATCAACATGGATTCCGGAAACAGCGATAATGTGAGATCCAACTCGCTTTATTTGTTCATGAGACCCGGAAAATATTAGATACAGGCTCCCAGGTAGATGCTATTTTTCTCGACTTCCGGAAGGCGTTCGATACAGTTCCGCACTGTCGCCTGATGAACAAAGTAAGAGCCTACGGAATATCAGACCAGCTATGTGGCTGGACTGAAGAGTTTTTAGCAAACAGAACACAGCATGTTGTTATCAATGGAGAGACGTCTACAGACGTTAAAGTAACCTCTGGCGTGCCACAGGGGAGTGTTATGGGACCATTGCTTTTCACAATATATATAAATGACCTAGTAGATAGTGTCGGAAGTCCCATGCGGCTTTTCGCGGATGATGCTGTAGTATACAGAGAAGTTGCAGCATTAGAAAATTGTAGCGAAATGCAGGAAGATCTGCAGCGGATAGGCACTTGGTGCAGGGAGTGGCAACTGACCCTTAACATAGACAAATGTAATGTATTGCGAATACATAGAAAAAAGGATCCTGTATTGTATGATTATATGATAGCGGAACAAACACTGGTAGCAGTTAGTTCTGGAAAATATCTGGGAGTATGCGTGCGGAACGATTTGAAGTGGAACGATCATATAAAATTAATTGTTGGTAAGGCGGGTACCAGGTTGAGATTCATTGGGAGAGTCCTTAGAAAATGTAGTCCATCAACAAAGGAGGTGACTTACAGAACACTCGTTCGACCTATACTTGAGTATTGCTCATCAGTGTGGGATCCGTACCAGATCGGGTTGACGGAGGAGATAGAGAAGATCCAAAGAAGAGCGGCGCGTTTCGTCACAGGGTTATTTGGTAACCGTGATAGCGTTACGGAGATGTTTAACAAACTCAAGTGGCAGACTCTGCAAGAGAGGCGCTCTGCATCGCGGTGTAGCTTGCTCGCCAGGTTTCGAGAGGGTGCGTTTCTGGATGAGGTATCGAATATATTGCTTCCCCCTACTTATACCTCCCGAGGAGATCACGAATGAAAAATTAGAGAGATTAGAGCGCGCACGGAGGCTTTCAGACAGTCGTTCTTCCCGCGAACCATATGCGACTGGAACAGGAAAGGGAGGTAATGACAGTGGCACGTAAAGTGCCCTCCGCCACACACCGTTGGGTGGCTTGCGGAGTATAAATGTAGATGTAGATGTAGAACAACTGTTCCAGAACTTCCTAATAATTTTCGGGTTAAGTATGAAGATTTTCTGCAAAAAAGTAAAAAGCGAATGTCGATTTTCGAACAACGAGGCTGTCATTACCGCAGATGGGAAGTGCTTCATAGTGCCCTTTGCAGGAAGAAGCGGCTTCCGGCAGGTGAGAATTGTGATGTACCTATACGTTGCTGCACAAAAAAAAGAGGATATCGTAGGGTACGACGAATATGGAGAAAGGAAGGAAATACGTCCCGATGACATAGAAAACGTGAGCATCAGAGGTGAAAAAAAAATGGAGGAATCACCGGATTTGACAGAAACCCAGAAAAATTTGATAAAACGGATTTTAAATAAACACAGGACGTATTTTCGGACCAGCCAGGACTAGTCAAGGATTACGAATGTTATCTAACGGTAAAACATGATGCACAATTTAAAAAAAAGCGTTTGTGATTGCAGAGGTGCATAAAGAGCGGTAAGGAAAATGATTCAGAAAATGATTAAATGGAACATAATACAAAAGGGCATTTGTGTATTTAATACTCCTTTAATTGTGGCCCCCTAGAAAGACGGATAGATCAGGCTCGTGTTGGACGTAAGGGCTTTGAACAAAATAATCTTGTCAGAAAGTAACAGGCCTGAAAATACAGAAGATTTTCTACAGAAATTTAAAGGCGTGAAATTTGTCACCTCTATGGGTGTTACTTGTGGTTACTGAGATCTTCCGTTAGCAAAAGAATCACGGAAGTACATAGCTTTCCTATTTGAGGGACGTTGTCATCAGTACAAAGTATTTCCTTTGGGTTTGACTACCAGTGTTTATGCTTTCGTCAGGCGATGTCCCAACTATTAGGTGACAAGTTGTTGAAGCGAATAACTGTGTATGTCGACGATGCGTTAACGGCAACTCCTATTTGGGAAGAACATTGCATGATACTGGATAGAGTTTTAGAAGTCATAAGAAGGGCGGAATGAAGTTGAAATTAAGTAATACCCAGCTTGTGAAGAAAGAAATAAAATTCTTGGGATGTATTGTCAGTGGAGAGGGGATAATGCCAGATCATGACAAGGTAAAAGCTGTTAAAGAATTGGCAGCGCCTACAAATAGGAAAGACTTGAAAGGAATGTTCGGGCTATTTTGCTTTTATCGAAAATTCGTGTGAGGATAATTATTCAGTGCGCCTTGTTTAAGACATTTATTGAAAAAGCATGGACCGTGTAGGCGGGCAGAAGAGTGCCAGAGGGTCTTTGAAGAAATTAAGGTAGCTTTGATAAACAGTACAATTTTAAATCATCCTGATTTCTCCAAACGTTTCTGCCAAGCATCAGATTCATGTAAATATGGTCTCGGGTGGAATTGTTTCAAATTGAAAACGAAGGAGAAGAGCAAGTCTACAAAAAATAGCATTTCTTATATATTTGCAACAGACTGAGAATAACTATGGTATATCCGAACTAGAACCCCTCGCAATTTTATTTGGGCTACAGAAATTTCAACATTACCTACTAGGCCATAAAAATGTCTACTGTGTTTTGACCTTCTTGCAAACTTGTAAGTTAAAGCACCCAAGACTAACAAGGTGGCTGTTGTATTTACAGCAGTTTGATAACGAAATTAAATATATTGAGAGCTCTGAGAATGTGGTAGCTGATGCATTGTTGTGCAGTCTATAGGAATCCAAGAGAAAATAGAACGAAGATTAGATCCAGAAGAAGTCTACATTTATAATATAAATACCCACTTTGGAGAGAAGAGACCACTGAAAAGAATTTGTAAAGACATTAGGAGAGAGTAAAATCAAGTTGATAAGATGAAATTAGTTAAGAAGCATATTAGGTCATCCACATATTCCAAAATTAGCGTCATATTATAGATTACATCAAGGTGTACTGTTCAGACGAAGGAAGCTGGTTAGGTAGGACTGGTGACTTTGCTGTACATAACCACATATTGATTTACTAATAGCCTATATGCATCAACAATATGGACATCACGCGGCCAGAAAATGCATTCAGAAATTGAGTGAAAGTGTAATTTTTAACAACATGTGGAGAAGAGTTCAAAAGCGTTTAGGGTTCTGTGATAGATGGCAAAAGATTAGAGCCAACAACAGAATAGTACAGGGGCAGATGTTTTCAGTAGAACCTTAGAAAAGACTAGATTTAGTGGCAGTCTACGTGTTTGGCTTGCTGCCTGCTTCAAGAAGGGTTGTCAGTCTGTATTTGTACCAGTCGATGGATTCACAAAGTATGTTAGATTTTACCACATTGAAAAGACAAATTCCAGAGTAACAGTCAGTAAGCTCGGAAAGGACTATTTTGTGACCACAGGTGTACCAAAGACAATACTGTCAAATAATGGGTTACAGTTTGTATCTAAGAGGTTTGAAGAGTGTCTGAGAAATAGAAATACTGAACATATAAAGATTTCTGCGTAATACCCACAAAGCAATATGTGTGAACGAATAATGAAAGAACTGAATCGACTTTGGAGGACATATTGTCATAAGAAACACTCAGCTTGGGCCAATTATCTTGGATATTTTAAAGAAATGATTAATCATTTAAAGTTTGGGTGTGTAGAACTGATGTGTGCGATAAGACCTAATAATTTATTATTCGAGGTAGTAGAATTTCCTAAACTAACAGGTTGGCTATGGAGCGAAAAAAGAAAATAGTAAGGGCAAATATTAGGAGGAAGGCCTTGGAAAGAAAGGGAAGACACGATGATAGGGCCCATCCCGCAAGTTTTCAGATTGGAGACTTGCTACACTTTAAAACCAAGGAAAAGTAAAACAAAAACAAAAAACTGTTCGCAGAAACCAAGAAATTCATAGATGAATATGTGGGTCTCTTTAAAATAGTTGTCATCTAGGATAGAGTATTATAATCCCACAAACTGTTAGGACTACCCAACATTGTTGACCTAAATAAGTATGTACAGAAAGAGGATGGAGGCGGTACTAACTAACTGGCCTCAGGGGAGGCGCATGTTTGCATTGTCAGCTGTTTGGCCAACACCAGGCATCCCTAGTTGTTGGCAATGTTATTTTATTTTTGTTTCCGTTTTGTGAACCTACCTACTTGTAAGGTGTCAGGGAAATCCAACACCTTCCATGAAAACCCTGACATGATAAGCAAATCCAGTAGTATGTCACATAGCTCCGAATAAATCGTGACATTAAATTAACCAAAGTAATATGAGTAACGAGTGAGCAAATGGAATACCACAGACTAACACAAGAATGCCTAAATGCATGTCATACCTTCCCACCGTGAGACAGACGCAGTTCCGAGGGGAGAAACGAGAACAGAAGCCGAGAACAGAACTGTGTTAAGCTGGAAGGCCCTACGATAAGGGACGGACACCCACGTCGCCAGCTAACCGCTAGGACCACCCCCAGCCCATGTTAAATCTAGAGCCCTCCAGAAGAAAAGTATAGATCTTACGATAACACAAAAAGGGCCACACCACCCGCAAGTTTTAGCGTGAGACTTTTTCGCATCTCTGTTACGTCAGGACCACCCCCTAGCCCATGTTAAAAGATAGAGCCCTCCAGAAAAACAGTATAGATCTTACGATAACACTAAAAGGACCACACCAGCTGCAAGTTTTAGCGTGAGACTTTTTCGCGTCTCTGTTACGTTGCAAACCTTAAAAACATTGCCCACCAGGAAAAGTATAATGTTTCTCATTGGATGGACAGAATTTTTGTAGGTGGAGCTTAAGGTTAACATTGAAACCCTGATTGGTCAGATGAAAACACAGCCAGATAGTTTTTTTTAAACCAACTTCGGTAAATTGTAGTAAGGAGAAATTAGGAGAGAGTTGCTTCCGAGACGGCGAAGTGAGCGGAGCGGTGCTACCCGCCGCCCCCTGACGAACACCGACAAGGTAATGAATGCACGCAATGTTCGCATAACAGCGCATAAAGCTTCACTCAGAATTGTAGATGTCTCATCTGTTACACCCCCTTTTTGCGTAATACTAGTGTCGATCGTCAATCAAAGCTCATGGTACTCACATTTGCCACTTGTAAAAATCTGAAATGTGATGATTTTTCTGTTATATAGTTATTGAGAAGCCACATCAGCCACTGTAATTTACGACAAGTTAGATAAGTAATTAAAAATAGCTGAGGGTCACTGTAGACCATTTTGATAGTTTTCTCTTTTGTGAAACTTAATTTAAACCTGGATTATAGATGTGATATGGCATAGGTCATCCTTCGATCCATTGTAGAACTTGGAAACCCATTCAGGGAATATTCGTTCACATTTTTGTTGAACGCAGTTGGTTTTTACCATCCTGTATTAAAACATTTCCTTTTATCAATAGTGCAATTTATAAACAATGTTTTGTGCGTAGAATAAAATTTCCAATGGTAAACTTAACTGCTTTTTCGACGTTATTTTACCAGGTAACTAAAAATAGGAAAGCCTTGAACCCCTTCCAGTAAATTTAGTTAGTATTAAGATTCTTTTACAGGAAGTGCAGTGGAGCTGACGCTGAAATCATTAAGTATTTGGTTATATCATCGCTAGTCTCACTGAACTCTTCTGAATTCTACATGTCATGTGTGGTCTGGAGTCTCCTTACCAGCAACAGGTCCCAGGTTCAAACTAGTCAATTCCCTAAAAAACATGCTCAGAGCGTTGTTGCGCGAAAGTGGTAGGGAGACACGATTTAGAACAAACAGACACAATGCAGAATGTTAGAAAATGGCTACCCTGACAGGATGGTAAAATACCATGATTGAAGATCGACCACATGCCTAACTAGGTCAGAAAAATATCCTGTTAAAAATTTTTCGTAATAAAAATTTTTTTTTGAAAGGCCTAAATAGTTGAAAACAGTAGCTGCAGCGATAGATAGTGAGACATTCTAGCAGAGACAATAGCATAATTAAGTTATGAATTTTAAAAATTGTTAGAATTAAGTTTTCTCCTCAATGCAAGCGCACAGGTGGTGGATACATCGTTGACAAGTTGGTTCTGACCCAATAAGTAAGTGAATGGATTGTCAAGTCGTGTGTGCAAAAAGTTTATGAAACGCGTGAGATCGTATGATCGCATGTTGACGTGAAGTAGGGCGCGTGAATTGCTTTTAAAACAGAAAATAAGGGATTCGGAAAGATTAGCAACGGCAGATCGAGACCTTGACCGAATTGAGGTAGAGACCGAGCATGAAAATGGACAGTGAAAAGAGGACAGTACAACAGACGATGCAGTATCACGAGAAATAGGACATATAATGCACCATAACGAGGATAATGTACGTCAAGGCGTAGAAAACGTAAATCAGCATACGACAGAGGAGCAGGGAAGTAGAGAGATAGTCGATGAGGATTCTAACTTGCGTCTTGAATACGTAGAACCCATAGTACAAGTAATCAGAGCTCCCTCACCACAGAGTACAAGGAATGTGAGCAGAAACGTGTCACAGCACAGTTCAATGCAATCGGTTGCGAACCAACACTTGGGCGAAAACACAGAGGGCAGGACGTCGGAAGAAAACGCAATAGGACCCACCAATCCGGCAGAATTATTACAACAAATTACGGAAACCATGACAAGGCAAAATAAAGACATAGCGAACCAAATTCAAATTCAGAATGCAGAAACCACGAGACAAATGCGTGAGATTAAAGAACAAAACAAAAAAATTCAGTTACACCTAAGTTATATTTAAGACGAGGCAAAAGAATTTCGAGAAGTTATAGGAAACTTAGTAAAAGGTCACAATCAATTGTGAACAGACATTGACATGATACAAGCGGACGTACAAACATTGCGTAATGACATTCAGGACGAGATCAAAACATTACGTAACAACACCCAGGGAGAAGTCAAGAAACTAGAGAAACAGATAAACGAAATTACTAGACAAGCAGCAGATACAGCGCGTGAAGTTGTTAAAAACAGTGTGTTACACAAACGTATCACAAAAGCAGCGCTGAAATGATATAATAACCGCATAGTCAAAATAGAAGCGCAAACGAAGCGACAATTTCAGAAATTGCGAACAGAGTTGTTGCAAACCATTGAAGAGCGTAGTGAACAGGATCGAACAAGCACAGAGTCTGCAACCACATCCGTATCTGTAGCAGCACCGGAAAAACAAGCAATTAACGAAGATATTACGCATTTGCGATTCCAGTCACAGGCAGAAAGTAACATACGTGAAATCAGACAGTCTGCACAGCAACAAACACGTTTCGAAATTCTTGATGAACAAACGTCATCACAAACACACGCTGAACCACAAATGTTTGTTTCAAGACAGTTTGGATCGTGCAATGAAGCAGCAGGGTTAGCCAGACAAGATACCGAACCAATACCTGACAATGGAAAGCCAGATCGCGAAGCGTACAGTGCAATCCATTCAGCTACACGTTCACAACCGATGGAAGAAAATTATTGCGTACCACTCCAACGATACTACGCAGGGGTAGGCGAAAGTTACAGTGGACAATATCCAATGGATCTACCACAACCGGAAAGAACGACGGGAGAAATGATCAGAAACAAAAGTGGCGAAGAATCGCGAATTTCATATGAAACTATGACGAAGTACGAAAACGATCATTTCCTCACAGTCAGAAAATTTCAACACTTTCGAGAAGGAAACTCATTATATCCACGAACTTTTATTGATCAATTCCGAGTAGGGTTACCAGAACACTGGACGCTAGCACACAAATTAGGCTTTATATGTGCACACATGTCAGGAACAGTCGCAGAAACCACGCAGAATGTTGCAGCGACATGCCGATCGTACGAAGATTTCAGAGAGAAGTTTCTCTCACGATATTGGTCCAGCGAAGCACAGAACAGAGTGAAGTAAGAATTATTACAGATCCCATATTTTGAAAATTCAGGAGGGAAGAGTCCCGTGAAATTTTTCGAATTAATGTCAAAGAAAAATCAATGCTTAGATGTACCATACAGTGGCGGAGAGTTGATTAAATTATGCGCGATGAAGCTACCATTGAAATACCAGCAATCATTAGTAGGTCGCGGAGGCAATGCCGTCGAAGCCGTTAAAGGTATTCTAAGGGAACTAGAGTTCATATTTTCGGAAGATGACGCAAGAAAAAGACGAAGCGCATGTGAAAACGAAAGCAAAATGCAGTGAAATCCACAAGACACAGTACGAAGAAACAATAATTACGAACCATGTGATAACTTCGCACCAAGAAACGACAATAGATTTCAACAAAGAACCGGTTATGGATTTAGAAGAGAATATGGCAATAACTATAATTCACCCAGGAACGGCAACAACTATTACAGAGAGAATAACGACAACCGGAACGGGTACTGGAGAACCAATAGACCGACAAATTATTGTAAGTTAGCTATGTAAGTAGGCTGTTTATGTTTTCTTATTGGCAACGTTACGTAGCGCTCTGTATGAAAATCACTGGCTGTGCTGTGTGTAGTCTGTGGCTAGCTTGCGTTGTTGTTTGCCATTGTAGTGTTGGGCAGCTGGATGTGAAAAGCGCGTATCATTGGGCAGTTGGAGGTGTGCCGCCAGTAGTGGTAGATTTGGGGAGAGAAATGGCAGAGTTTTGAATTTGTAAGACTGGATGTCATGAACTGCTATGTATATTATGATTTTTCAACACTATTAAGGTAAATACATTGTTTGTTCTCTATTAAAATCTTTCATTTGCTAACTATGCCTATCAGTAGTTAGTGCCTTCCGTAGTTTGAGTCTTTTATTTAGCTGGCAGTAGTGGCGCTCGCTGTATTGCAGTAGTTCCAGTAACCAAGATTTTTGTGAGGTAAGTGATTTGTGAAACGTTCAGGTTAATGTTAGTCAGGGCCATTCTTTTGTAGGGATTTTTGAAAGCCAGATTGCGTTGCGCTAAAAATATTGTGTGTCAGTTTAAACACAGTCATGTATAATTATTCTAAGGGGACGTTACATTATCAACAAAGAAACCAATATCAACAAGCGGCGCAAGAAAAGAGAATACAGATAGAAGAGGTGGAGGTAAGACCACCAAACCCCGTTAAACGTTCGAATTGACAGCTAAGAGGCCATGCCAAAGAGAATGACGCACCGACCCAGGACAATTGCAGCACCTTGCACAGAGAAGTAAATACCTTATCACGAAAAAAAAAGGAAGAAACAAAATCGCAGGGACCAGATGAAAACGAAGACAAGAAAATAACAATATCGTGTTGGGACGAAATTAATTCGGAGCTTACTGACGAGGAAGGTGAATTACCAGAGGCATGCACAACGAATGTAGGAGGGAAGGACGAAGTAATGAGTTTTGCAGAGCTATTTGAGATGGAAACCAGGGAATGCAAATTCAATGAGGATAATGCGCAGTCGACAGAAGTTGAAAATAAGTTACGAGTGGGCACACAACCCAATGTATATAATGAAGGAAGCTATGAAGCGATAATTAGAGCATTTAGATGCGATTATGTGGAAGTAGCGACGAAGAAGGAGAAGATAGACGAGGATGGGGAAAAAGTAGAGGATGTTGAAGAAAGCGTAAATGAAGGAAGAAATAGAGAAGAGGAAATAAAAGAGAGAGAAGTAGCAGTCGAAGCTTATCCTACAGAAAGTTCGAATTCACAAGGGAAATTCCTAAAAAGACTCATGTATGATTCAGTGGAGCATTCGTTGATGCAAGAAGAAGAAGAACAGAACCAACCCTTTCAAATTCAACCAATTGTGAAGGCCATGGTAAGGCATATCCCAGTCAATATTGTAACTGATAGCAGAAGTGAACTGACTGTGAACTCAGAAAATTTATTCATGCAGTGTAATGCCAATGAGGAATTGCCAGTTCTGAAAACACGTAAGATTAAAGTAAGAGGTCCTATTAGAAAAAATGCTGCGGAAGTTACGAGACAAACAAGGTTAACTCTTTCATGCCAAGGTCAAAAGATCGAAGCCAACTTTGTGATTATATCCAAACTAACTGTAGATTTGATTAGAGGTGCATATTTTTTAAATGAGAGACGAGCAATAATAGATGTGGGGAAAGGTAGCGTAACAGTCAGGAATGTCACACTTCTCTTTGAGCAAAAGCTAAAATTAGAAGAAATACCAGTTATAAACAAACAATTAAGAATGATGCGAGATAAAGAGGATGAAGAATTAGAATGGTATGCACAAAAGGGGGAATCGTCTCAACTCATGTTAGAAGTCCATAAAGAAATCGACGAAAAATTGCAGAAGTTCAATGTATTTTGGAACACAGTAAAAGAGAATTAGAGGGTATTTTACGAGATAAAGCAGAGGTATTTTTACCTAAGACTGGCAGTATTAAACACTTTCAGTACAAGTTTGAAGATTCATTTTATTACTGGTAAATAATCAGCACAATATTTCAAGATTATGTTGCAGATAAGATCGTCAGGAGAAAGAAGAATGAAGAGAGAGGAAGGTGGGAAAAAGAAAGTAGTTTCAATAAAAACAAAAACAAAAATAACACCAATAGTACCATAGATGAAAGTGAAAGGATAAAGCGTAGATAGTCTAACAGCATGAAATACTAAAATGCTATACACCACGACACTACACAAAAATAAAAAACGAATTTGAGGATTCTTTTAGAAGTTATGACTCAAAATATCCTAGAATTGTAACATCGAAAGGGCACCGAAATTTGTAAAGCTTTTAAGAAGGCGTAAAACAATGTAGGTACTAGACATATGTTAGATGATTATAAGTAAAACTTTTTGTAAGAACCATTGTAAAAACTCCAGCAAGGACAAGATGCAACGACCCACTAGTTGCAACGAGAGAAGTATCAAGAAAGAAAAAGACGTAATTAGCAAGACATGATTCCTACAAGGCAGAAGTGTCGAGAGAAAGGAAAGGAGAGCAAGACCAACAGAAGGCTCTTGTAGCGGAAGTGGGCCGTAAATCTGCCCGCTAAGTGGAACCCTGCTGGGACAGAACACGGAACCACACAGTGGCGGATCCCTGCAGAGCCATGACAGGACACCAAACGCCAGAAGGGACCGGTGCTGGGACTGACAAGCAAACACCAGACTTTCACTGCTCGTAAACCCCGGAATGCCCCGACTCAGTGGAGCGAGCAAAAAATGGCCCGATGAGAAGACCGCTTGGGCAAGCCACCTCTGGCTAAAGAAAAAACAAATGTGTGTAAAAGTCACACTACTCTATTAAACAGCACGCTGATGCACGAAATTGAAGAAAACTTCCACAAAGTAAAAATGACATGCTCAAAAAATTTATCAAACTGTTTCTAAGAGGAGAACTTCAAAGCGACTAGTTATCAATAAATATTTCCATATCCTGCCCAGAGAAGAACCAAGAAGCAAGTAAGAAGCAGAGAAAAAGCAGGAAGAACAGAAGTTGAAGATTCACAAGATTGAGACCAAGAAAGAAGATGGGTGAAGAATAGACGACATACCTTCCCAAATCCCTATCCTATTGTAAATTAGTCGTCTGCAAAGTATTACAACGAAAAACGACCGCTTTCAGCGACACATAACGATGACTTTCACGCATACAAAACCAGTAAACAACGAGATTCTGCACTCACAGCTCCATTCCATTATGGGACATCCACAACAGCAACACACACTTGCAAAGCCAACAATGAATGACGAAGAAAGCTGTACATCAAATACTTGCCCACATCCATCTCGCTCAAGTCCATCACCTTCATACAAAAAAAAAAAAATAAAAAAAAAGAACATTCGCCAACCTCGTGCTTAAACATTCATAGGATTGTGTGAATGTGTGAAATCAAATTATGTGATGTAGGAATTATGCAAAAGAAATGTGTGAAAAACTAAATAAGTTAAGCTCACCAGACAGCTAATAAACTACAAAATAACAGTCATCGACTATGGACTTAAGTAAAAAATAGACTATCGATAAAAATAAGCAATTAGTTCTGAAATGGACAGTATATAAAGAACAAAAGTAAGGCATAATAAACAAAAAAACTATATGCCACTTATTTTCTTCTCATAAAAATAAAAGAATAAATATATTTTACTTATTTTCTCCTTATAAAAACAAAGAATATAAAACTATCTTGTTGGATGCTTTCCCTTTTTTTAACATTTGTACCATTTGTTAGGATAATATCTCAATACTTATGTATGTATTTTTCTTTGTCAAATCAATTCTTGGAAATAATTCTTATTTGTTAGTGTAACAATGTTGAAATGAGTGTCTAGAAACAAAAACATTTTCCTTGTACATGATATTTAGAAAATGTGTTAGGAATAGATTTTACTTAATTACTACATTTACAAAAACAATATTTCTAAGAAAATTGATGTGAAAGACTCCTCACTTTCGATAACAAACTTCTTAAAAACCAAACTTCACAATTAAATAAAGAAAGAAAATAATTAAAAAATACTAATTATAATAGAGTAAAAATATTCTTCCCTTGTCAATATAAACATATTTTGATAATAATGTGGAAGAATATAAAAATATAAATTAGTAATACAAACTAGCATAGAACAGAATTTTTGACTGGCTTGGACAACGATTCAATCATTGCCTAACTTCAGTGCAAAAATTAAGTTCGAAGGGTGGTGATATGTAAGTTGTCAGGCATATCCAACACCTTCCATGAAAACCCTGACATGATAAGCAAATCCAGTAGTATGTCACATAGCTCCGAATAAATCGTGACATTAAATTAACCAAAGTAATACGAGTAACGAGTGAGCAAATGGAATACCACAGACTAACACAAGAATGCCTAAATGCATGTCATACCTTCCCACCATGAGACAGACGCAGTTCCGAGGGGAGAAACGGGAACAGAAGCTGAGAGCAGAACTGTGTTAAGCTGGAAGGCCCTACGATAAGGGACGGACACCCACGTCGCCAGCTAACCGCTAGGACCACCCCCAGCCTATGTTAAAAGCTAGAGCCCTCCAGAAGAAAGGTATAGATCTTACGATAACACAAAAAGGGCCACACCACCCGCAAGTTTTAGCGTGAGACATTTTCGCATCTCTGTTACGTCAGGACCACCCCCCAGCCCATGTTAAAAGATCGAGCCCTCCAGAAAAACAGTATAGATCTTAAGATAACACTAAAAGGACCACACCAGCTGCAAGTTTTAGCGTGAGACTTTTTCGCGTCTCTGTTACGTTGCAAACTTTAAAATCATTACCCCACCATGAATAGTATAACATTTCTCATTGGATGGACAGAAGTTTTGTAGGCAGAGCTTAAGGTTAACATTGAAACCCTGATTGGTCAGATGAAAACACAGCCAGATAGTTTTTTTAAACCAACTTCTGTAAATTGTAGTAAGGAGAAGTTAGGAGAGAGTTGCTTCCGTGACGGCGAGGTGAGCGGAGCGGTGCTACCCGCCGCCCCCTGACAAACACCGACAAGGTAATGAACGAACGCGATGCCGCATAACAGCGCATAAAGCTTCACTCAGAACTGTAAAAGTCTCAACTGTTACACCGCCTTTTTGCGTAATACTAGTGTTGATCGTCAATTAAAGCTCATGGTGTTCACATTTGCCACTTGTAAAAATCTGAAATGTGATGATTTTTCTGTTATATAGTTATTGAGAAGCCACATCGGCCACTGTAATTTACGACAAGTTAGATAAGTAATTAAAGATAATAGAGGGTCACTGTAGATCATTTTGATATTTTGTGAAACTTAATTTAAACCTAGATTATGGATGTGATATGGCATAGGTCATCCTTATATCCACTGTAGAACTTGGAAACCCATTCAGGGAATATTCGTTCACATTTTTGTTGAACGCAGTTGGTTTTTACCATCCTGTATTAAAACATTTCCTTTTATCAATAGTGCAATTTATAAACAATGTTTTGTGTGTAGAATAAAATTTCCAATGGTAAACTTAACTGCTTTTTCGACGTTATTTTACCAGGTAACTAAAAATAGGAAAGCCTTGAACCCCTTCCAGTAAATTTAGTTAGTATTAAGATTCTTTTACAGGGAGTGCAGTGGAGCTGACGCTGAAATCATTAAGTATTTGGTTATATCATCGCTAGTCTCACAGAACTCTTCTGAATTCTACATGTCATGTGTGGTCTGGCGTCTCCTTACCAGCAACAGGTCCCAGGTTCAAACTACTCAATTCCCTAAAAAACATGCTCAGAGCGTCGTTGCGCGAAAGTGGTAGGGAGACACGATATAGAACAAACAGAAACCGTGCATAATGTTAGATATTCTTCATTCAGAACTTTTGCTATTTTCTGTTTTTTACTCAATATCTTGTGTGTATAGTTTACACTGGGCTTTGTAGGAGACTAACATACTGTATAATGGAAGAGGAATGAGTATGGGGAGAATATGCAAATATTTGTTACAATAAGATAATGTAAAATGTAAGTGTGATGAAATGTAACTGCACCTGTTTATGTAAGAGCTCCACAACAGAGGCATTACTGTTATGATTAACAAAATACAAAGTCAAGAGTTTTTGTACAGAAATGAAGGCGAACAAGTTCCTTGTGTGACTATGGCCAACTGAGGCTCTTATTGTAATTTTTAATTCATTATGTATTATATATATTATTTAAAGCTTATGAAACCGCAGATGTTAGCATTTATATATAAAGATTTTCTGGAAGTTATAAAATGTGTTTACTAGTATTTGAGAGCAAAGTTGAAAAAAGTTCTGACCAGAAGCCTAGAACCTGCATAGAAAAGACATTACGTTTTTCAGTAGTAACTCGTTTGAGTGAATTGGAGTCTGAAGTGCCTTTTTAAGACTGCTGTTTTAGAATTTGAGTTGGGTAAGATAGGGACAATTAGAGTACCATTTACTTTTGATCAGTAAAGGTTAGTTCACTGCTAACTGAAAAAAGTATTGCTCTGAAGAAGAATGTATGTCAATTTATACTTTAGTGGAGGAATATTATTAATGGATATATTAAGTCAGGGAAATCCTGAAAATTCTCTTTGTAAATGACTAGAAACAAATAGTGTACATAAGTGGAAAAAATATCAATAATATTCATCTTTGCAAGAATCGAAGTAATGATTGTTTGGTATAGAAGTATTGTGTTTTGCAGGCACGCTCATTGTGGAAACAGGGTACGAGACTCACCTATACCCGAAAGATGAGTAGACGTTGATGTTTTTGTAGTACCCTCATGTGGAACTGATGTAAGAATAAATGTGAGATGGAGTCCCCATGGTATTTCATCAGGAAGTTGGTGCTGAAAATGTAAAATTTTTGTAGACGCTAAGAACTGTAAGAAAAAAAATATTAAAGATAGGAAACGGTTCCCTCTTGACACTATTGGCAAACAGGACAAGGACGCCAACAATAGTGCTTTTTATGAGAAGTTTCTGAAAAAGCGTACATAATTAAAAGAGAGACGCCATCCATACTACCCATACGTAGTGAAGATTACGTAATGTTCTAAAAGTCTTCTCATGGTTACAGTGAAGTAAGTTTTTTTCATTACTAAAATTTCGTTTTACTATGAAACGGAGTTTTGCAGGAAACAGTTTTTGTAACAAGTGTTGTAATAATTTTAATGTATTTCTATCAAGTCCAAGCCATAAAAATGTGACGAGACTTAAACGTTTCGTAAAGTTTCATTTTTCCAATAAGCTTTTTGGCAATAAAAATTATATAAAGAAGCTGTGGATAGTTAGTTTTGGTTTGTTTGGTCAAAATTACGTCTAGTTATAATTCGGCCGTTATATGAACCTCAAATGCACTTGAAAATAGTTTTCGGTTGACATGTGGTGTGTAATGTAGAAAATTGTTATCATCCTCACAAATCAACTTAAAAATTTCAAAATTTTGGCAGCAGACCACAGTGTATTTCCATTATTTATTACCAGAGACATGCGAAAATTGTGTTAAAGAGCAAAATACAAAAATATCTCCATGTATATGTGTGTTGCCTGATTTTAATATTTTGTAACAAGCATACATGTATCCTGCCATGCATGTATCCTGCTGCACAGGAACTGAGAACGTTACTGAATACAGTAGGACTGAAGTACCTATAGATGCAAATGATGAAAAGTCTGCATTAAACAGATGACAAAGGGTCAGCTTAACATTTATGCAAATATGTATTTGATGTTTCTTAGACTCATACTGATATCATTTGTATTTTGAAAGGTACTAGCTAGTTTCGTATTAAAAAATAAAACAATTTGTGTAGGGCTACACATTTTGAGCAGAAAACTATCCCAAATTATTCACAGCAATCTATGTAGTCACTGCCTTTCTTTTCTGATCATTCATCGATATTTGACAATATTGAACAGTTACAATGCTCTTACAGCTTTCGTTTCTGAAAATTATTACATATCTACAAAGACCTGAAAACAATTTTTCCAGGAAATATCAGTTCCACAGCAAGATTTTATTTACATATTTATTTGCTTATAGTTTCAGCTTACAGAGCCAGACTCAATCAATCCCAATATGCCACATTTTCATGATTCTTCCATTGTCATAGGAAAATAATTTTAAATGTGGGTTCAAAGCAAATTAAGTATTATCTAGAAATAACAGATCCATCGTTACACTTTATTTTTTATTTTGTGTATGTGGAAGGAAAGAAATATAAATAAAAATTTAAAGTGTAACTGTGGAACTATTATTTCCAGGCAAATATTTTCTACAGAGATGCAGCACTATCATGGTTGAGTACAAAGTCTGTGATCAGCACAGCACTTAAACCTCGACTCAACAATAAAATTTAAGTGTAACGTTGAGAGCATTTTATTGAGAATAACAAATTAAAGCTAGTGAAATGATCAATATGCAACTCAGTTTGAAATAAACTGATTCACATGATACTGTCTAAGTGTGAACATGTTATAAAGTAATGCTAACAGAGCCAGCACTAAAAAAGTAAGAAATATAAAAGAACTCAGAAGAAGGAACTTGAGCTTTTCTCTAGGCAGCAAAATACATATTCATTTTTGATGTACAATAACCTCATAAAATATCTGTATTGATTTCTAAGTGTATGTAATTCTCCATCTTAAGCCTATGGAAACATGTAAGTACAGAATTATTTGAAAATTAACCGTTAATGTATCATAACTAATGTTTATCATCGAAAATGGTTTAGTGTATGAATCTGTAGTATCAGAGCTGTTTGATACTTCAGAACACATTATGAACACTACACATACAATCAAATTCTTTTGTTACATTGCACTAGCTAAAATTATTTTGTGTTTATCCTACTTTATGCACAGATTCTCCACATTTATTAATTACAGTAACGTAAGCGTTTTATTTTGTCACTGCATTTTTTGTAAATAACCTGTATCAAAAAACCGGTCCATAATATTTGTAACAGTGCTAATAAACTTCATATTATTGCCCAATGCTCTTCAGTTTGCAGAGCGGTTGTTTATTTGACCCAGTAGCGCATAGTAAGAGTAGGAGGCATTCACCAGCTGCAAGGAAAGAGGCAAGAAATGAGAAAACTTTCAAAGATAATCAGTAATAATCTTAAAATGATTCTCATATAGTTAACGTGCCTTATATACCTAAATCATTGATTTCACAAAATCGGAGAACACAAGGAAACTACTGTTATTACTACACAATATATACAGGGTGTTACAAAAAGGTACGGCCAAACTTTCAGGAAAAATTCCTCACACACATATAAAGAAAAGATGTTATGTGGACATGTGTGCGGAAACGCTTAATTTCCATGTTAGAGCTCATTATAGTTTCGTCAGTATGTACTGAACTTCCTCGATTCACCGCCAGTTGGCCCAATTGAAGGAAGGTAATGATGACTTCGGTGCTTGTGTTGACATGCGACTCATTGCCCTGCAGTAGTAGCATCAAGCACATCAGTACGTAGCATCAACAGGTTAGCGTTCATCACGAACGTGGTTTTGTAGTCAGTGCAATGTTTACAAATGCGGAGTTGGCAGATGCCCATTTGATGTATGGATTAGCACGGGGCAATAGCCATGCGCGGTACGTTTGTATCGAGACAGATTTCCAGAAAGAAGGTCTCCCGACAGGAAGACGTTCGAAGCAATTGAGCGGCGTGTTAGGGAGCACGGAACATTTCAGCCTATGACTCGCGACTGGGGAAGACCTAGAATGACGAGGACACCTGCAATGGACGAGGCAATTCTTCGTGCAGTTGACGATAACCCTAATGTCAGCGTCAGAGAAGTTGCTGCTGTACAAGTTAACGTTGACCACGTCACTGTATGGAGAGTGCTACGGGAGAACCAGTTGTTTCCGTACCATGTATAGCGTAGCAGCCACTATACACATGAGGCTTCATTCCAACGTGATCAAATTGTAAATTTTCACAATCAACATGTGTGGGCTGACGAGAATCCGCACGCAATTGTGCAATCACGTCATCGACACAGATTTTCTGTGAACGTTTGGGCAGGCATTGTTGGTGATGTCTTGATTGGGCCCCATGTTCTTCCACCTACGCTCAATGGAGCACGTTATCATAATTTCATACGGGATACTCTACCTGTGCTGCTAGAACATGTGCCTTTACAAGTATGACACAACATATGGTTCATGCACGATGGAGCTCCTGCACATTTCAGTCGAAGTGTTCGTACGCTTCTCAACAACAGATTCGGTGACCGGTGGATTGGTAGAGGCGGACCAATTCCATGGCCTCCATGCTCTCCTGACCTCAACCCTCTTGACTTTCATTTATGGGGGCATTTTAAAGCTCTTGTCTACGCAACCCCGGTACCAAATGTAGAGACTCTTCGTGATCCTATTGTGGACGACTGTGATACAATACGCCATTCTCCAGGGCTGCATCAGCGCATCAGGGATTCCATGCGATGGAGGGTGGATGCATGTATGCTCGCTAACGGAAGACATTTTAAACATTTCCTGTAACAAAGTGTTTGAAGTCACGCTCGTACGATCTGTTGCTGTGCGTTTCCATTCCATGATTAATGTGATTTGAAGAGAAGTAACAAAATGAGCTCTAACATGGAAAGTAAGCGTTTCCGGACACATGTCGACATAACATATTTTCTTTCTTTGTGTGTGAGGAATGTTTCCTGAAAGTTTGGCCGTACCTTTTTGTAACACCTTGTATAAATGATGATTTTGTAAAACGTGTACAAACTGTAGAAAACAATCGCTCAGTGGATAAGGAGCAAAAAAAGTCACTGGAAGTATGACCAGAAATGCTTTCCGAGGGAGGTAAATCCACTTGAAGGCGGAGATAAAAGATATTTGACAGTGTACATCAATCAACCAAAACATTATGATCACCTACATAATAGTCGGAAAGCCCACCTTTGGCGTGGACAGCAGTAGTGACGCATCATGACATGAAAGCAATGAGGCCTTGGTAGGTCTCTGGCAGGAATTGGCACCACACCAGCAAATACAAGTCACCTAATTCCTGTATATTCTGGGGAGAGGGTCTATTAGCTCAGACACCAAGTTCAATCACATCCCAGATTTGTTTGATTGGGGTCAAATATGGCAAGCTAGGGGCGGGGGGGGGGGGGGGGGCACATCAATTGGAACTCGCCACTACGTTCCTCGAAACACTCCATCACACTCCAGGCCTTGTGGCATGAGGCATTATCTTACTGGAAAATACCACTGCCATCAAGAAACATAATCACCATGAATGATTGTATGTGGTCTGCAACCACTCCTTGGCCATCATGGTTCCTAGCACGAGGGCCATTGGACTCTTGGATGCTCACTTCGATGTTCCCACAACATAATGGAACTGCCGCCAGCTTGTCTCCATCCCCCAGTGCAAGTGTTAAACAGCTGTTTCCTTGAAGACGACGGATTCGAGTCCTCCCATCGGTATGATGAAGGAAGTATCGGTATTCATCAGGCCATGCAACGCTCGGCCACTGCGCCAATATCCAGTGCCAATGGCCATGTGCCCGTTACAGTCTTAGTTGCCGATGTTGTGCTGTTAACATTGGCACATGCGTGGGTCGTCAGCTGCAGAGGCCCATCATTAGGAGTGTTTGGAGCACTGTGTGTTGAGACCCACTTGTACTCTGCGTAGCATTAAAGTCTCATGTTAGTTACGCCACACTTAGCTGTCTTTCCTGTTACATCTGACATCTGTAATGAGGGGTGGCTGCCCAACCCCTGAACTCTGGACATGGTTTCATCTTGAATTTGCCGCATATTGAAGACACTCACAACAGTACTCCTTGAACTGCCAACAAGTCGTGAAGTCTCAGAAAAGATCGTGCCAAGCCTCCAGTCCATCTTAATCTGCCATCGATCAAACTCAGATAGATCATGTTCCTTTCTCATTCTACACTTGGACAGCACACTCACTGGTACTACATTCTCCATGCCTGTATATCTGACTAGCAGTCATTTCCTGCGAGATGACACTGTTATTGACCGGATTTGTTTATGTCGGTAGTAGGTCGGTGGTCATAATATTCTGGCTTATCAGTGCAGATTTCAATGAGTACACTCCAGGCAAGTGGTAATTTACTATCCATACTAGTATTTCAGCTCCCATTGGGTGCATCGGTACTGACATAAAACCAATGGTATCACAAGATGCATTGTGGAGGACAGTGGAGTCAGTATACTGTTGTCAGTTTTCGTGACCTGGAGCCGCTCCTCTTCGGTCAAATAGCTCCGCAAGTGACATCATGAGGCCAAGTGCATATCGTTTGAGACCTCCAACTAACGAAAACTCCCTGCCAGTACTGGGACTCGAGCCTGTGTCCTGCACATGTCAGTTCACCACGCTGACCACGCAGCTAATGTCCATGACAGACGTGCAATCATTCATAAATACTAGGGGGCATCTGCTTCAGTGCTGCTGTGGACTCGCTCATGGTCGACTCATGGTGTGTAGTGCAGTGCTGAGAGATGATAGCTTCATGTGCTAACCGGAAGGAGGCAAATAGAAGTGGGCAAATGGCAGCAAGACTGTACCTCAAAAAGTATCCTTGCCGAAAGTAGCCCCACCATACTCTCCTATCGTTAGTGTTCCATCATTTTTGTGAGACAGGCTAGTCTACAAGAAAGGGTAGTCATAAAAGGCTAATGTTCCAATATATCTACTGGCCTTGGAGGAATAGGTGTTGAAGAGTGTAGTATATGGTCCCAATCTCATCAAAAGGCAGGTGGTTCACGAGTGTGGGGTACTTTCTCCAGGACAACTGCTACTGTCCATATCAATTACAACCTACAGACTTGCCTCTACAGCAACTATTTTATCGCTGGAGTGTTGCGATGTCTGTCATCTGTCCTGTTTACAGGAGAGGCTACCTTCACATGGCATCGTAACATCACTCTTCATAACACCCCCTGTGGGCTGGAGAGAATTACTGTGGTATCGTGGCAGCAATTCATCATCATCATTTCCATCAAAAACTGTATATGGGGGTTATAGAAAACTGCCTGGCATACCAAGACTTCCTTCCACAACGTCTCACAGCAAGGCATATCTGTACTTTGTGAAGTTGACTCTCCCTCCACTGTTGGTTGATGTCACATAGTTGGTAAGAACGGTAAAGTAGCTATCAGTCTGCATTTCTGTGCAGGAACCTCTCAACCACATCTATCCCAGCCAATGGATTAGATGACCTGGCCCACTTGCATGGTCCATTTGGTCACCAGGCCTTTTCTTTTAGATATGTACTTGTTGAGTCACTTCAGAGAAGTCGTGTACGCAGAGGCCATTCCGGATGTGCAGACACTGGAAGCAGGCAATCATGCTGACAATGTCGCCTTTCAATTACTCATTGCAACATTCGAAGATGTGTATTAGTCACTTCATCCATAGAAGTCTTTGGAGGCCACATGGAATACTTTTCTAAGAGTTGTATCATCGCTGTATGTCACAACATACAGCGATGATACAACTCTTAGACATACAAGCATGATAGCTATCATATTGCAAGGCAGCAGTGGCAGATTGTACAGCAACCACAACACAGATAAGAGTGCTTGTGAGCCCAGACGTGTCAACATGAACTGCTTGCAAACATTTTATTAGCAGTGGGACTATGGACACACACTCCTCTAACCTTTCTTTCACACACGCCACAGGATCGATGTGCACGGCTCGACTTGTGCCTTCAGATGATCACTTGGACGGTTGAATTGTGCACTGTCGTGTTCAGTGATGGAAGCAGATTCTGTCTGCGTGCAACTGGTCGTCATCTGCCAATATGATGTAGACTTGGCGAGTGCAGTCTTATTGCATGCGTGCATTTATGCAAAAAACACTGGCCCCACACTAGACCTTGTGATCTGGGATGTGATAAGCTACAACTCTTGTACGCCTTTGGTCTTTCAGGAGCGGATGCTAACCAGTGTTCGGTACATCCACAAAGTTGTTAGAGACGTTCTTTTGCTATTTTTGCAACAGAAAGCTGATGTGTTGCTCCAGCAGGATAACACTCGCCCACAAACTGCCTGTGAAACTCAACATGCTCTGCAAGACGTTCAAAAATGTACCTGGCCAACATATTCTCCTGACTTGTCTCCAGTTGAGCACATGTGGGGTATAATGGGATCAGAAAATACTCATGCGACTTGTCAATCAACTACTGTTGCAGAAGTACATGAACAGGTCGAGGAGGCGCAGTCATTTCATGTACTTCATACGCACTGTGACAACTATAAATCTTGAGAGCACTCGAAACCTCTAACAGGATATAGTAATTTTTAAACTTTTTCCAGCTATATATAAAATTTATGGAAATCATTGTTTGAGTTTAAGAAATTCTTGTAATCATAAATAAGATTACCAGACACGTATTAATAAATCGCTTACAGAACATTAACCCAGATTTGCGGTGCAGTTTGTATATATCAGTGGTATTTTGGTGTATATGGAACTCATGTTGTGCACTTGTTGTATAATAAGCAGTATTACATGCATGCTTTTGCGCCCATTAATGTTTATCATCACTATGATAATGAATAAAGGCTGAAGCAATAACTTAAGTTTGTACCAAAGCTACGATTGGAACTAAAGTCTCCTGCTCACAAGGCCCACTAACATGAATTAAGAAAGGAAACATTAAGATGGATTGAGGCATGAGTTGGGGTTTGTGTTAGGGATGGAGATTTAGTAGGATAATCTACACAGCTGTGCTGCTGTGTTAGGTGCTGTGTCAGAGCAGTGCGGTGATTAGCATAACTGTCTGACGAGAAGGAGACCTGGGTTCAAATTCCAGCAATTATACTAATTTTAATTCGTTTTCTTTTGCCTGTATTCTTTACCATAGATAAATTTGAGCCATAATGTGTCCCCGGAACATAGAATTTAATATGATTAGCTTATCATAGCATTGTAAATGTTTTAACTTATCAGTCAGCATCTGTACAAATATATTCTAAGAAACCCGTGCGTGGAAAACTGGTTAATTTAGCGGCCATATCTGGATATCATACATACAATAAAATATTATGGATCAACTATCCCTTGTGACCATAAATGAAATGACAACATAAAACAAATTATAGAATATGCAGACGCTAGACTGACATTCATAGGAAGAATCTTAAGGAAATTTAATTCATCGACGAAATAAATCGTTTACAAGGCGCTTGTCTCGTAGATTCTTCTATATTGTCCGTCACTCTGGAAACCTTAAGAGGTAGGAGTTCGAGAAAATTCAGCGTAGAGTGGTGCGTTTCGTCACGGTGCCAGAACGTCGCAGAGATTGCCAACAACCTCTAGTTACGTACCCTCCAAGAGATTCGTTGCGCATCACAGAGTGTTTTACTACTGAAATTTCGAGAGAGTGCGTTCTGGGAAAATTCGGACAGCATATTACTTCCTTCACACAAACATCTCGTAAAGCGACCCCAATGAAAAAATTCGTGTAACTGACGTTAAAACAGAGGCTTATCGACAATCATACTTCCCACTGGTCGTTCGTGAATAGAACAGGGTAGGCGAGATTAATTAGCGCTACCAGATGTACCGTCCGCCACATACCGTGAGATGGATTGCGGAGTGTGGATGTGGATGAAGATGTAATGGGCACTTCACTCCTATACATGTTGTCTTGAAAATATTCGACGGTGCCATCTGGTGGCATAATCACCTTCTAAAATGTTGTTTTGTCACACGAAATTGTTTGTACTTGCAAATCAAATACCGCATTGTTTGGTAAACTGCAGATATAGCTATAAATATTGTGCATTTTTACATAAGTAATGCATAGTGAACTTGAGTTGCATGGTAGACAATTTTCTGTTAACCTTATATTATGCAGACTGATTGTTTACATGAGTACAATCTTTATTGATCTATAGATTTCGTTTTATAAATGCAGCACACATCTTGAAAAGACTCTGACAGAAAAGTGAGAAACCAGCTGCCTCAACTCTCATTCTGCCTTACTCGCCAAAAATTTAGGCATGCGAACATATTAGCACTTTTTGTAGTGAAACAGATTAGGAGAGAGACAGTGACAGTAGAAAAGACAGGAGAGAGTGCCAGTGGGAGAGAAAGAGAGAGGGGACAGCGATGGTGGGAGAGAGGGAGTGGCAGTGAAAGAGAAAGATAGGTGGATGAAGATGATAGCAGTGAGAGCTAAAGAGAGAGGAGATAGCGACGATCAGTGACAGACAGTGGCAGTAAAAACAATAAGGGATGGATG
Organism: Schistocerca serialis cubense; assembly: GCF_023864345.2. NCBI lineage: Eukaryota > Metazoa > Arthropoda > Insecta > Orthoptera > Acrididae > Schistocerca > Schistocerca serialis. The sequence continues at coordinate 209,595,386 of NC_064646.1, read as the reverse complement.
GAGTTAGTAGCTATGGGAGCAAAACAGAGAGGAAACAGCGAAAAGGAGAAAGAGCTATGATCGTAGACCTTACATAGGCTTCAGTGTTCGGGTGTTCGAGGTCCCCTCAATACCAGTGAAATTTAAAACAGGAAAGTTTGCTCTCTTTTCCCCATCCCCAATTATCATGTGTTAAAGCTTCCTTGTCTAGGAGTCAGAACGTTGCGCAAATCAATCTCAAGGATATACGATGAAGAGGAGACGAGCGTCATGATACATATTATTCATGTGGTGTACGAATGTCACCGGATCTGTTGTGCGATGAAAATACATGCGATGTGTCTCACTGTCATTTTAGTGCAAGCCCTCCGTTTTTGTGCCACTTCAGTTTCTCAGGTTTCAAAGTCAGCGTTTATTTTATTTGAAAGACTTCTGACCTCACGAGGCTGAATGAACTCCGTTTTAGAAATTTCCAACACCTTCCATTGATCTCGAGTGTTGGACGTCGGTCATATCATTCGTGTGTCACAGTTCCCAGTCTGTTGTTTTATAATGTTTAGCTATTTGAACATTGTTTCTTATTACGAGCTAATATATGTATAAACCATAGAGTTTTGACATGTGGGTATGTATCCTTTGTAATGAGAGCTTCTGGTGCGTTAAGATGGACAATCGATAGCGGGAAGTTGGAGTTTACCCGGCTGGCGTGACGGTAGGTGTGTAGCTTCTGATGTTTTATGAGTGCTTTGTTTCGGAGAAAATATAGTATCTGCCTGTGCCAATTGGACCAATACGATCAGCAGGTTGACAAGGACTAACGATAAGTAGTCGGTGAACTGTGAAATTGAAAAAAAAACCAAAGACAGTTTCGTTATTGCTTTAGACAAAAATGCTAACTTGCAGAAGAAACAAAGCGTCAATGACATTAATATAAATAGCATGTAGACAGCAGCAATAAATCATGTAATACAGTTTCCAAAACTTTCAGATTGTAGTTTTCCATGTAGTATTATTTGTAAATTGAAAGTGACAAAACATTCTTTTAGTTATTACTGAACGTGTGGTGACATACCGAAACTCTAATTTGACCCTCAGTGGCCAAGAAGTGCAGCCAATGCAATATTCAGAGTTCACAACTAGTAAGCTGTGTTTTGTTTTTTATATTTAGGTTTTTTACAACCTGTTTATTCTTACACAACCATTTTTTTCTCGTAATCTAATGAACTTGTAGGGGCATGAAATCATTTTATTTATCAGTAATGGGGCAAAAAATCATTGAGTAACCAAATTTACTACCAGAGAATAATAATTTCATAAATCTTGGTTTCTAAGATTTTTGGTTTTCGGGTGTTTCAGAAAGAATATGTGGTCACCTAATTAATTTAATTTTTTCATTTTGATTCTAGTAGGATTTACTTCTCTTATGGTTAACAGATGTAAAAGGTGAACAGTTATTAATTTTGAGCTGTTAAGAGTAAGCAAAGACTCACTGTATCCTGATTCCAATGAGTCCACTGTCGTATGAAATCATTAAAGAAATTGGCCCATTAAATTGTATCAAGTGCGTGACGGAATTTTATACCTTGATTTCAACACAACAGTAATGTGATCAGAATACATCAGACCTTCAGTAATCAACTGACAAGCTGGGAGTGTTGTTGTCAATGATGCAACGTTCAAAATGGCTCTGAGCACTATGGGACTCAACTGCTGAGGTCATTAGTCCCCTAGAACTTAGAACTAATTAAACCTAACTAACCTAAGGACATCACAAACATCCATGCCCGAGGCAGGATTCGAACCTGCGACCGTAGCGGTCTTGCGGTTCCAGACTGCAGCGCCTTTAACCGCACGGCCACTTCGGCCGGCTGATGCAACGTGATATGAAGGATGTGCACATGGGGGCAAACGAAAATCGATTACGTTCCGTGAAATAAACATTTATTATCTTGTAAACTATCCTCTAAAGACTACTCTGCGTCCGTACTGGCCTCGGAAGGCCCAACGGTACAGACCGTCGTTTCATCCTCAACCGACAGGCGCCACTGGATACCGATATGGAGGGACGGGTGGTCAGCAGACCGCTCTTCCGGCCGTTGTCAGTTTTCGTGACCAGAGCAGCTGCATCTCAGTCAAGCAGTTCACAAGCGCTGAGGATCTCCGCCCCCTCCCCCTCCCCCTCGCCCCCCCCCCCCCCATGCCGACAGCGCTCAGCAGGCCTGGTCTGTCACTCATCTAAGTGCTAGTCAAGCCTGACAGCGCATAACAACGGTGACGTGATGGCAGCCTGTGTTACCACTGTGCCAAAGCCGTTGGCACTTATAAACAGAGGGACGCAAACAGCCAATGGCAACCTCAGGTCTCAAACCAGGTTTTGAAAAAAGATTCAAGTAAGTAAAGCAGCCTCTGCAAGGAGACAATTAGACAAAAGTAGCTTGATCCTTCAGTTACAAGAGCATTCCAAGTACTCGCACATCCACACATTATAGATAATATCCTTGGTGGGGACTAGGAATGGAGGATAACATAGTTTGCTGATGCGAAATACAGAAAAATGAAATCAGTAAACGATGATTCCCTGCACAATCCTTCTCCCAGCTATTATTTACTCGTATACAACATAAACAGTAGAAGGGTAATCTCCTAGACAAACTGAATGCGAACTGAGTACTCCTGACCACAGTTACATGAAAGGGGCCGATACAGGACCATTTCAGATGCAGGTAGCAAAATTACAAGTAGAGTGAGTGTAGGTCTCTTGTAGCACATAATCTACTGTTAAAAATTAAGTCAACGAGCCATTTCTTTAGAGTATGATACATGTACTCTAAATATAATCTCATCATCTTGCAGTATTACAAATCGATTACAGTGCAAAACACCAGCCTCCGCAAATGGGCCATCAGGTCGTCAGAACAAATCTATGGGCATTACGTGCTACGTAATGCGTAACGGTATACTAAAGTCTTGTTTACGGGCAATAGCAAACAACCAACGCAATGAGCGTGGTCTGTGAATGAAATTCCCCTTCTATGTATGTTAACAGATGGAATAGTGTAAGCAAGCCTCACTGATAAATTAACGATAAGAGACACAGTCCTGTCTATTGAACATATCTGAGAATTCATCTGTGCTTATACTTCCATTATATATGTTTCGTAAAATGTTGGGGAAAAGGAAGGTTGTGAAACTTATGAGGGTGAGAGAAGACTTCTTTTAATCAGTTTAGAACATTTGGTTTCAATATTACTGTGACGAATCAACGATACTTGCGAAACTGTGAAATGAATTATATGTTCTGCATACTGCAAGTAAAAATAATATTTCATACTCTTGTGATGATCCCGCGTTAGACTGCACTTATAGTGGTGTGCAAATAAGAAGGCGGCTGCGTCATGCAGTCCGCGCATAGAGGACTTCGCGACCTCGCCAATGTGCTGCCTGTCCCTGCCCGCCCACACGTCCCGTCAGTTCCCTTCACTGGTGCATCTACATCTACATCTACACGGATATTCTGCAAATCACATTTATGTGGCTGGAAGAGGGTTCATCGAACCACCTTCACTAATCTCTATTATTCCAACCTTGTAAAGCGCGCGGAAAGAACTAACATCTATATCTTTCCGTACGAGCTCTGATACAAAATATTTTGACATATGGAGGAGAAAGGTGGTGATTGGAATTTCGTGTGAAGATTCCGTCGCAACGAAAAACGTCTTTCCTTCAACGATGTCCAGCCGAAATCCTGTATCATTTCAGTGACACTCTCTCCCAGATTTCGTGATAATACAAAACGTGCTGCCCTTCTTTGAACTTTTTCGATGTACTCCGTCAGTCCTACCAGGTAAGGATCTCACACAGCGAAGAAGTATTCTAAAAGAGGACGGACAAGCGTACTGTAGGCACTCTCCTTAGTAGGTCTGTTACATTTTCTAAGTGTCCTGCCAATAAAACGCAGTCTTTGGTTAACCCTTCCTACAAAATTTTCTATGTGTTCCTATTTAAATTGTTTGTAATTGTAATACCTAGGTATTTTGTTGAATTTAGAGCCTTTAGATTAGACTGATTTATCACGTAACGGAAGTTTAACGAATTCCTTTCAGCACTCATGTGGATCACTTCACACTTTTCGTTATTTAGGGTCCACTGCTAAATTTCGCACCATTCACACATATTTTCTAAAACGTTTTGCAATTTATTTTGATCTCCTGACGACTTTATTAGTCGATAAGCGACAGCGTCATCTGAAAACAACCTAAGACCGCTGCTCAGATTGACTCCCAAATTGTTTGTATAGATAAGAAACAGCAAAAGGCTCATGACACTACCTTGGGGAACGCTAGAAATCACTTCATTTTTACTCGATGCCTTTCCGTCACTTACTACGAACTGTGACCTCCCTGACAGGAAGTCAGATATCTAGTCACATAACTGAGACAATATTTCATAAGCCCGCAGTTTCACTACAAGCCGCTTGTGTGCTACAGTGTCAAAAGCCTTGCGGAAATGCAAAAATACGGAATATACATGAAACCCCTTGTCAATAGCACTCAGCACTTCACAAGAACGATATTTTCTAAACCCATGTAGACTGTGTGTCAATAGACAGTTCTCTTCGACGTTATTCGTAATGTTCGAACACAATATCTGTTCCATAATCCTGCTGTATATCGACGTTTATGGTATGGGCCTCTAATGTAGTGGATTACTCCTACTATCCTTTTTGAATATTGGTGTGACCTGCGCAACTTCTCAGTCTTTTGGTACGGATCTTTCGTCGAGCGAACTGTTGTATATGATTGTTAAGTATGAAGCTAATGCATCAGCATACTCAGAAAGGAACCTAATTGGTATACTGTCTGGACCAGAAGACTTGCTTTTATTGAGTGCTTTAAGTTGCTCCACTTCACCGAGGACATTTACTTCTACGTTACTCAAGTTGGCATCTGTTCGTGTTTCTAATTCTGGAATATTTACTTCGTATTCTTTTGTGAAGGGATTTCGGAAGACTGTGTTTAGTAATTCTACTTTGGCAGCACTGTCGTCGATACTATGTCCATTGCTATCGTGCAGAGAAGGCATTTATTGTTTCTTGCCGCTAACATACTTCACATACGACCAGAATCTCTTCGGATTTTCTCCCATGTTTCGAGACAAAGTTTTGTTGTGGAAAGTGTTACAAGCATCTAGCATAGAAGTCCGCACTAAATTTCGAGCTTCTGTAAAAGAAAATCAATATTGGGGATTTTGTGTCTGTTTACATTTGGCATGTTTTTTTCTTTGTTTCTGCAACAGTGTTATAACCCGTTTTGTGTACTAAGGAGGATCAGCTCCGTCGTTCGTTAATTTATTTGGCATAAATCTCTCAATTTCAACATACAGTAGAGCGTCGATTTATCCGAAGTACATGGGTACATGGGTGTTCGGAAAACTGGTTTGTTCGGATAATCGAACTGTACATGTTTATTTGCCAAAAAGAAGTACTGTACAGTAAATTTATTCATAAAAACAGGCATCTCTTTTAGTATTGCAAAGTAAGCTACAAAGGCAACTTCAGTAGGAATACATAGTATGTGGCACAGATTATTAAACAAAAATATATACATATTACATACGCATTTTGCATGAACAATACACACAGTATACAAAATTAACGTTTAAAAATATCCTTTATTTAGGTCTGTCTAAGCAAGCCTACACGCTTACGAGCTGTGTTGTGAACAGCTTTGATACTGCCGCTACTTCTACTGCCAGTGCCAAGCCGACATAAGGGTGCAGATTGTTGAAACACAGCGACTGGTGGCTAGGCCTGTCAGCAGCGCCTTGAGAAGGTCCCATTAGAAGCGATGTTCCGCCAGCGATGGCCCAGTGCTGCGACTACTGTGGGAAACTTGGTTTGGGAGTGAGGGGGATGATGGACGATAGGGTGGGAGAGTAACAGGGGCGAGCGAGTAAACAGTTCGGTTAAGCGGTCGTTCGGCTGACCGACGTTCGGATAATCGACGCTCTACTGTATAGTGTTTCTTTGAATTTAAGCCACATCTGGTCTACAGTTATGTTATTAACCTGGAAGAAGTGGAGATTGTCTCTCAGGAAGGCGTCAAGTGAATTTTTATCTGCTTTTTGAACAGGTATATTTTTCATTTATTATTGGAGGATTTGTGGGTTACAATAGTCAGTCTCGCTACGACAACCCTGAGTTCACTAATCCCTGTATCCGTTTTGATGCTCGTTATTAACTCAGAATTTGTGTTGTAGTGTTAACTGGGGCCTAGAAACGACGGAGAGGCTCCGTCCCCGACGCAGCCGCAGTGGTCCACAACCCCATGGCGACTACCGCAGTCCACTGTACCCCGCCGTTAATATGTGACATTTTTAACCGGAAATACGATGAGGTGCAAAATTTAGGGACGAAACTCGCTATTGCAAGATGTTTCACAGCCAAGTGACATACCTCCTCAAATCTCGGAGCATACATAGAACGAATTACCACTCTACGGCACAAAAGCTAAAAGGAAGAAATACGTAATGGGACGAACAGGAACAACACTTTTATTGAAACACAATAACTACATAGCTGTCAGCACGATTTAAATTGGTTCCCCGTACATTACAAGAGACGGGCCATGGTTCTTAGTAGGTTGTGAGATCACCGCGGACGGGAAAGTGTGCTGTGCAACATGACCGCATGCTGGCCGCAAGATTGGTGTGGAGTTGTTGTGGTAGGACGTTACATTTCCCCACCAGCATGCTTCACAACTGCTGGGTGATAGTCGGTGGATGTGGACGTGCTACAGTGTCTCTGCCCAATGCGTTCCACAAGTGCTCGATGGGATTTAGGTCGGGAGAACTTGCGGGCTAGTCCATTCACTGAATATCCTATCGTTCCTGGAACTCCCTCTGCGTTGTTCGATGCGTTCGCGGATTGTCATCCATAAAAGTGAAATCAAGGTGAATGTACCCCAGAGAAAACGCACGTGGAGAGGCAGTGCAGTGCCACGATTACTTTGATGGACGTGTGTGCTGTGTTCAAACACTGGGACATCAGTACGCCCACGCAACATCGTGCCTTCTGACACTGTAACACCTTGTCCACCAAAAACATCGCGATAGATAACGTACCTGGAACCATTAAGAGCTCACATTTTTCGTCACACAACAGTACCCCAAATTTGTGGAACGTGATCGTCTTGGTCGTCCAGGTGTTATGGTGTCTGAGGACTTGATGTCGCATGGGCTCACTGACCTCCAAATCTTTGCACACGGTACACATAAACGTTATTGTGACTTTGTGCTCCTTCCCATGTGCATGTTTTCGGGGGTGCATTCGTACCTGACTTCGTTTTTGTGGATGCCAGTGCACGCCCACATCTGACAGTGGAGGTCGAAGAGCTCTTGCGACGAAAGGGAATTCAGCGAATGAAATCACCTCCCCGTCCGTGGCAACACAAGCCACTAACAAGGGAACCTCCCCATCGCACCCCCCTCAGATTTAATTATAAGTTGGCACAGTGGATAGACCTTGAAAAACTGAACACAGATCAATCGAGAAAACAGGAAAAAGTTGTGTGGAACTATGAAAAAATAAGCAAAATATACAAACTGAGTAGTCCATGCGAATCATATGCAACACAAGGATAAGATGAGCTCCGGAGAGCCCTGGTCCCGTGGTTAGCGTGAGCAGCTGCGGCACGAGAGGTCCTTGGTTCAAATATTCCCTCGTGTGAAAATTTTAATTTTTTATTTTCAGTTTATGTGACAAACTCATGTTTTCATCACTTTTTTGGGAGTGATTATCACATCCGCGAGAAAACCTAAATCGGGCAGAGTAGAAGAATCTTTTTACCCATTCGCCAAGTGTACAAGTTAGGTGGGTGGACAACATATTCCTGTCATGTGACGCACATGCCGTCACCAGTGTCGTATAGAATATATCAGACGTGTTTTTCTGTGGAGGAAACGGTTGATCTATGACCTTGCGATCAAATGTTTTCGGTTCCCATTGGAGAGGCGCGTCCTTTCGTCTACTAATGGCACGGTTTTGCGGTGCGGTCGCAAAACACAGACACTAAACTTATTACAGTGAACAGAGACGTCAATGCACGAACGGACAGATTATAACTTTGCGAAAATAAAGAAAGTAAACTTTTCGCTACAAGGGGGACTTGAAACAAGGACCTCACGTTCCGCAGCTGCTCACGCTAACCACGGGACCACGGCTCCTGAGCTAACAAGTAAGATTAGCCTTGGTGTTGCCTATCTTGCACATGGACTACTTAGTTTGTATATTTTGCTTATTTTTTCATAGTTCCACACAACTTCTTCCTGTTTTCTCGATTGATCTGTGTTCAGTTTTTCAAGGCCTATCCACTGTGCCAACTTATAACTAAATCTGAGGGGGGTGCGATGGGGAGGTTCCCTTGTAAGAACCTTTGCCCGCGATTCGTAAAGTCAAGTGGTCTGTTCGTCTCAATGCACATTCATTTCAGTTATCTTCTTTAAGACACTGTTGTAGTTCTGTCAGTGTACGCTCGAAGTTTAATTGGGCTGTGTTATTTGGCAGTGACTCACCATGAAAAAGTAACTTCTGCCGTGAAGTTCTGCACACCAATGTATATCTCGAGCGTCAGACTGAAAATCGCTTTGGCTCTTAACGTACTGACTAGAAATTTATGTGAGGGATATGTACGCTAAAATTTGTAATAAATGTACACCTCACTTAAGTGTTCTCTATAACGCAAAATGTGACTGGCGATCGGCAGCCGCAGAATATAAGTCTGCGCCGATGGCGACGTGGTACAAATAACGTGGCCACATTGAGAATTCTTAGAGTCCGCCTATCTGCGCAATGTGGCAACACTGTGGATTGCGTAGTTCCTGTGGGAAGTATAGTCTTGAGTTCGAGGTGTTGTGCTACGTCTTAAAATGTGGCCTATCGGAGCTGGTACTGTAGCTCAGCATGTTCGTTCAGAGGGCTGGCTGCCTTTGTAAAAACTAAGTGAAGTATTCAACGCTGAGCTTGAAGGAGTGTCAAGTGACATCTCCCCAGACCAAATGCGGACAACAATAAAAAACAAAATGAAAAAACAAAAAAAAGCGGTGAACAGCGAGTCGCGTTAATATAAGGACTCGCGGTCGAAACTGATCGTTGCCTAAACCTTTATAGCTCCTTTAGTGTGAATGCTGAGGTCCTGAGTGGAATGGTAGGACATCTACAATCTGTTTCACTTTCTGACGCATCCGGAATAACAATTTAAGAGTTCAGTCTAATTACGCATGTTAGTAGTGCAGTTGACACTTGGCGAAATTGCGGACGATGTCTGACACTTCGCGATCGTTCGCTCATTTGCGAGGTCGGTGATGAGTAAGTCTGGTAAATTCAATCAATATTCTCTTTTAGTATTGCTGAAGTAGCCTGAATAGTCGTCACGTCTGTATGACATCGAGATCATAAATTTAATTGCTCGAGCCTAGGACGGTAATTCCACGTTCATTTTTCAACTAGTTTTGTATTTCATTTTGTGAACTATCTGCATTAACTACCACTACAACAATGGCAGAAAGATGAATGAAGCAATGTCATGTTTCCTCCGTATCGTGATCTCAGGTAAGAGTAGTTGTTGGTCAAGATGTCGTTGGACTACTATTTTCTCTGCAAATAGCCAGAAAGCAATTCAGTAATAAAACACTCAAAAGACCTTTGCATTGCAACAACTGAACAGTCAGCTTATTTTTATTTAATTTAATTTTTAACCATTAATTTTCTTCTGTAATATTAATTTCTTATTCTTACTACAGTGTTATTGCAATTATTTCTTTATTTGTAATAGATCTCCTGTCCCTTTTTGGTGAATCTGGAAGAATGGAATTTTGGATGTTTCCCCATGCAGAATGTACACATTTATAAAACATTTTCTGGTTTCAAGCCCTAGCAGGTGGTTAACGACCCACGAGCTTTAAGTAGAGATATCCTCGGTCAAGTAGTCATAGTCATGTAGTTGCCGCTGCCACGGTTAAATAGTCACGCCATCGCCAGTGACGTCATTGATGCCCAGTCTTGCAGCATATATGGTAATGTTTCGGTGGTGCGGCTGCTGTGCCCGCTTTAACTCCACAATCAGAGGATCTCAGGCTGCACTCATCTGTATTTTATCGTCTTTATTGAGAGTGCTGTGTTTTACATATTCTACATCGTCTTTCACAGGCTTCATTAGTTATCGGTCTTTGCAGGCGATCTGATGACTGTGTGGATTTTACGTCTCTTCAGGAGCTGGATGATCTTTCCTGTCATCGAACCACATAACAATAAAAACGCTAAACTCTTCGTGCCTTCTTTGGAGTTCTTCTGCTTTCGTGGCATAGATGAAACTCCTTCCGAAATTTATCTGTTGGAACCGTTTCCTTGGCAATATTATATTCAAAACTAACTGTAATATCTCCTTCGCCAATGCGTAGACGTTTAATTAGGTCTACGAAGTCCGCAGTATTTTTTTATATGGAGCACACAGTGTCCTAAATGCGTCGAGAGAAAGCTGTCCAAATGTTTGGCAAGTCTACATGTCGGCGATCCGCTGGTGTTCACTACAGGCCTCAAAGGTGTACCTATTCTTATGTACCTTCGACAGACCGCAGAACGTATGTGGTCTGCGTGCCTGACAGAGGAGGTTCGTAATAACACTCTCTTCTAGCGATGACCGGTTGTAGAAGCTCAGAGGTCTTCCTCACTATTCTGATTGTTGGGTGCCAAGGCAGGTTTTGGTACGTATCTTCCTCCTGCATCCGTCGGATGTTCGCGCCATAGTCGGCTCCTAACATTGGGATGACAGCTTGCGCTTGTCAACTGACAGGACGATGGTATGAAGATCGTTGCGGAGAGCATGGAAGCCATCGCGTTCAGCTCTAGATGTGTTTGGTGCTGGCAGCTTGGACTGTAAAAGAATGCTGTTAGTTCCTCGAAGAATTACTCCTACCATTCCACTGGTAAACTTACGAACTGCTTGTTCAGCACCTTTAATAGTCAGCGAAAGGGATACTTCGTGGCGAGGGAACATGTTCCTCCTTAAGTGCAGAGGTGGCAGCGTATAGAAATTTCTTGATGCCATGTTGATCACAGCAAGAGACGCAGTTTTTCCTTCTACTCCATGTTGTTGTGGTGAAAGACGACTGAATTTCCCTTACTGCTACTAAGCGGCTCTCCGCCTTGATAACGTTACATGTTCCACCATCGCTGGGTAGATCCGGTCCCAATATCAGTGCAAAAGTGACGACTTCATCAGCAGCTGAACGGCCGAAAGCTCACGGCCGTCTGCGTCCAGCTGTTTTCTTTTGACGTGAATCCCCTCCTCCAGCGTCGCAAACCTGGTATGGCTAAATATTATTTTCGTTGTTACAGTGTCCACGTGACCTTTAATAATGGCATATCGTGGCGTTGTCTTCTCATCACAACAACGTAATAGAAAGGCTAGCGAACTTAATAAATTAGCCTTGTTCAGGCGCAGCTTCCCCAGGTGGTCGATGCTGCACTACATCTGTTTCCTGTAGAGGTACGATACGTACGACTGCATGATCCAGTGACAGTATTCGTTAATGGTGTATTATCGGGTTTCAAGCCGCCTCGATTAACTGCGCACGAGCTTTCGGCAGAGATACCCTCTTTCATCGTCAAGTGGATGACAGGCGTGTAGTGCCACTGCCGTGTTTACATAGCCGCACCGTCGCCGCTGGCGCTGCTCATTCACGCACCATATATAGCAATGTTTTGGTGGCGCAGTGTATTGCAGCTGAGTACGGCCTGGTATCCTGCGGAAGGGGACTTGAGCGTGGAGTGGTGGTCGCGTTATATGGACTTTGACACAGCCACAGATAGCTACGAATTTTCGACCGCTGCCACTGGTTTCCATTGGCTCAGCTGCTGGTTGTATTGTGACAGCTATTAACGGGAAATGCTGTTTGATAATTTTGTTGTGCTGCTGCTCGAATGAGTTAAGCCAATGGGTAAATCACGGTTTCCTGCTGCTTTAATTTACACAGTTACGCAACCTGAAATGAAATTCCGGGTAATGAAGTGCATATTTTACTTGTGACATTCGATTTTTAATACAATTCTTAAGCTTTGTGAGAATATCAACCCATTCTGAGAGCAGTCATAATGGTCTGTTTTACGATTATCAAGCAAAATTACACAAAAAGTCGCTGGAAAGGGTCGAAGGAAAGATCAGTCACACGGATTTGGATTCTTCTCTGCATTTAGGAACCAAACAAGAAGGGAACATTACGAAACCAATGAACAGGCTAGTTAGTATTCATTACATGTATAGATCACACTGACAAAAACACACGAAGGTGTAGAATTGCACAGCGCTCGCTTTTACAACTTAGTTTCTGTGTTAAGGAAGGTAATTTTCAGTTTCTTCTCTTCTGAATCCTCAAAAGATTTCATTACTCCGTGGCATCAGATTATATGGTAATGAACCCGGCTCACTAACTCATTAGGCATATGCTATGACGGCTAAGCCATCCAGACAAACAGTGGTCATCGCAACTTCACAAATTACGCAAGCACGATTCAGTTCAGATTCAAATTCTCCACTTATTCACACACTACAGACGAAGTTCTCCTGTCCATTACCTCCGTTACACGTGGCTTTTCGCCGATTCCTGTAAGAGTGCGAGCTTGGTTTGCATCGGCACTGAAGGGATCATTAGCCAACCTCTCTTTAATTACATATACAACTAGGTAGATTTTCAATTACTTTTTATTCCACCGATATAAGTTTTCGTTGAAAATTATCAAAGTAAATGTTTCATTCGTTTGAACTTTGGGTACATTGTAATTGCGAGGTTCTGGGCGCTTCAGTCTGGGACCGCGTGACCGCTACGGTCGCAGATTCGAATCCTGCCTCGGGCATGGATGTGTGTGATGTCCTTAGGTTGGCTAAGTTTAAGTAGTTCTAAGTTCTAGGGGACTGATGACCATAGATGTTAAGTCTCATAGTGCTCAGAGCCATTTGAACCATTTTTTTGTAATTGCGATGCAAAATTATATATCTCAATATGTCACATACCGCATGCTGCATGAGTGGATAGTAGTATCACTAATTTTGCTATATCTGTACTCATATTATATAACAGACAGCGTTAGCAGACCCCTTATCAAGTAGGAAAGCTTAAAAAGTGAGGAAGTCTATTAAATCCCATAAATATACGTAGCCTGGAAAGCGACGTTAGAAAAAATTCAGGAGAAAACGCTGTATAAGAATCAAACACGCTCGCACCTGCTCTGTGTGAGCTCGTATAAGACGAGGACGACAAGTTATTCGCTACATAGCTGGCAACCCTGTGACAGTGCGTTTACTCATTCATGTGGTCTTGAACTGTTCCTGTCAATCCGTTGGCATTTCCTTTCGAATTAGATCACTTATGCCACGTTATCCTCAAGTAAGATGATCTAATTTTTGGACTCTAGAAATGGCATACTTCACATCAGTAAAACTGTTATGTATAGCCTTGCGTTTTGAGGCTGAAAGACGATACTGTGGCGAGAGAGCTCATCTCCCAGCAGCGCCTCGTTAGCTCAGTGGCAGTCTGCCTTCGGCAGTTGTGAGGCAAGCATATCACATCTTGAAACTTCCTGGCAGATTAAAACTGTGTGCCCGACCGAGACTCGAACTCGGGACATTTGCCTTTCGCGGGCAAGTGCTCTACCAACTGAGCTACCGAAGCACGACTCACGCCCGGTACCCACAGCTTTACTTCTGCCAGTATCTCGTCTCCAACCTTCCAAACTTTACAGAAGCTCTCCTGCGAACCTTGCAGAACTAGCACTCCTGGAAGAAAGGATATAGTGGAGACATGGCTTAGCCACAGCCTGGGGGATGTTTCCAGAATGAGATTTTCACTCTGCAGCGGAGTGTGCGCTGATATGAAACTTCCTGGCAGATTAAAACTGTGTGCCCGACCGAGACTCGAACTCGGGACCTTTGCCTTCCGCGGGCAAGTGCTCTACCAAGCTGTGGGTACCGGGTGTGAGTCGTGCTTCGGTAGCTTAGTTGGTAGAGCACTTGCCCGCGAAAGGCAAAGGTCCCGAGTTCGAGTCTCGGTCGGGCACACAGTTTTAATCTGCCAGGATGTTTCATATCAGCGCACACTCCGCTGCAGAGTTTCGTCTCCCTGTTGTGCTGCTTGCGAGCGTCCGTATTCATCAACCATCATGGCGTTTCCCCATCCCCAAGGCACGATTAAATTAAATTTTTCTTTGGATCATCATCAACGACCAAAAGCGTATGAAGTAGAGCGGTTTATACTGGACGAAATGCATCTCCCCCTGCATGATGTTCTCGGGATTCATTTTTCGATTCTTAGTACCACTGTGTGCAGCACTGGGAAATGAAGAGCTGTGCGCCAACGTTGTGCAGCGCCATACTAACGATCTCAAGTTCCGGTAATCTGACTGCCAATCAGTGCTATTGTCGTCGATCACCCTGATTTTGGCCTCCGAATATTGAGGGTTATCGAACTCCCGTTTGAGGTGCCGTCGGACGTTGTGGTGGCCACCTTTGCACTTTACGGCAAACTTGTCAGTCACGTTGTTGAAACGCTGAAGACGTTCAAACCTGCTGTGTCCTCAATGGTATTCATCAGATAAAAACTGAACTGTGGAAACACATGCCCTATAACTTGGTTATTGATGGCTGAAGTGTTGTCATGTATGATGGCCATCCGCATACTTTTTCAGACTGTGGCCAGGAGGCCTTTGTCCCTCCTGAACGCCCAAAATACACTTGCGCACACGCCGGTCGGAGACGTCGCTCTCGCTGTGTTACCTCAATCTTACCCATTCATGGCGAGGCTGCCTTCAGCTCCACCCAGTATGAATCACTCTTCACTATGGTCGACTTCTCTTGATGATGCAGTCGACGTTTTGCCTACATCTTCTACACTGTCCATACAATCAAAACCAAAGGACGATGGCCGTCAGCAGCGACAAGACGTCTGTCCCGATCCCTTGGTAGTTTATCACGGAGCTGTACCATCCTCCACTATTCAGCCGTTTTGCGTGGTAGACGACAGCCGTTAACGACCCAAAAAAAAAAAAAAAGCTTCTTTGGAAGCAACGGTCACCAAGGAATCGCAA
Source organism: Schistocerca serialis cubense (assembly GCF_023864345.2). Classification (NCBI taxonomy): domain Eukaryota; kingdom Metazoa; phylum Arthropoda; class Insecta; order Orthoptera; family Acrididae; genus Schistocerca; species Schistocerca serialis. The sequence continues at coordinate 209,580,274 of NC_064646.1, read as the reverse complement.
GAGACAGCGCTTTACCTCTTCTGATGAGAACCTCCATCGGATATGTGCCCAGGACGACGACTTTTCAATTGATGATGCCCTGTTATCCAATGACATGGCACCTGATGATGTGATGTTTCTCCTTGCCCCATCTCCGGTCAGCATCCACCTACGGACACCGACCTTCACCCGCCTGCATCTGATGCGGTTTCCCCCCTTTCCGTGTCTGACACTACCTATAGGCACACTTATGATAATCCTCCACTGAACCGGCCCTGTGAGATTTCTGTCTGCTGGGTAGAGGACGTCAATGCTGAAGATGGATGCCATAAATTGACATTACTCCATGAGATGCTGTATGCTGCGGACGTTGACGTTGCCCTACTCCGAGAGGTGCAGTTTGCAGCTTCCCCCCCCCCCCCCCCCCTCTAACGTTTAATGTTTTCAGGATCATCAAAGTATATTCGCCATGTGGTTCATTCTTCTTGCTGCCGTACTAGTTCGACTCTGTTGCGTAAGGGGGCAATGGAAGTCAGCAGGATCCCTTGATAATGAGAGGAGACTTTCACTAAACGCAGATGCCCAAAGACCATCTGTCACATCACTCTCCATTCGACCATCTGTCACATCAATCTCCATTCGTGGCACTACCTGCAACTGCGCAGCACTTAAACCTTGTTGACTCTTGGGAGAATGTTCATGGTGAGCGTCCTGGGTTTACGCATTTCGCTAGCCATTGTTCTTGTCGCCTCAGTCGTATTTATCTCCTGCTTTCTCAGATCGTGACGCCTATATCAGAGTCGTCGATCTCTACCGTGGAGAGGTGTGACGCAGCTGGGGACTATGGAAGCTGAACACGATACGTCTTTCTTCACTTGACTGTCGGTAGCTCCTTGAGCCACTTGGACAGCATTTCGTTCGCACAACGATGCAGATCAGTCTGCGCTATCATGGTGGGTCCTCTGTACAAAGCGTGTCCACTGAAATGCCTTGATTGGTTACGGAAGGGATATCACAGTGTGGCCATGATGAACGCAGTTAAGAGCGACATGTTGTAGTAAACTGTATGAAGGTACAGATCACTGCCCACCCTGGGGGTCACCCTGAAGGAGCTATGGTCAGAGCACGCACGCACGAGGGGTTAGCGCAGGAGTGTCCATCTATGTACCACCTGATAGCAAACAGCACCATTGTCAGAGAACTTTGATTAATGTTCTTACAACTGCTGAAGGGTGTTACTTACATTGCAGCGCCAAAGAAACTGGTTTAGGCATGCGTATTCAAATGCAGAGCTTTGTAAAGAGACAGAGGACGGTTCTGCGGTCGGCAATGCTTATATAAGATAATGACTGTCTGGCGCAGTTGTTATATCGGTGACTGCGGTTACAATGCACATTATCAAGATTTAAGTGAGTTTGAAAGCGGTGTTATAGTCGGCGCACGAGCGATGAGACACAGCATCCCCGAGGTACCGATGAAGTGGGGTTTTTCCCGTACCACCATTTCATAGGTGTACCGTGAATATCAGGAGGTAAAACATCAAATCTGCGACATTCATGCGGTTTGAAAAAGATCCTGAAAGAACGAGACCAACGACGGCTAAAGAGAATCATTCAATGTGACAGAAGTGCAACCCTTCCGCAAATTGCTGCCGATTTCAATGCTGGGCTATAAACAAGTGTCAGTGTGCGAACCATTCTACGAAGCATCATCGATATGGGCTTTCCGTGCCGAATGCCCACTCGTGTACCCTTGATGAGTACACTACACAAAGCTTTACGTCTCACATGTGCTTGTCAATAACGACACTGGGCTGTTGATAACTGGAAACATGTTGCTTGGTCGACGAGTCTCGTTTCAAATTGTATCGAGCGGATGGACATGTTCAGGTAGGGAGACACTTCATGAATCCATGGACTCTGCATGTTAGCAGGGGACTGTTCAAGCTCGTGGAAGCCCTGTAATGGTGTGCGGCATGTGCATTTGGAGTGGTATGGTGCCCCTGATACGTCTAAATACGATTCTGACAGGTGACACGTACGTAAGCATTCTGTCTGATCATCTGCATCCATTCAGGTCCATTGTGCATTCCGATGGACTTCAGCAATTCCAGCAGGACGATTCGACACCCCACACGTCCAGAATTGCTACAGAGTGGTTAAAGGAACACTCTTCTGAGTCTAAACACCTCCGCTGGCCACCAAACTCCTCCAGAGAGGAACATTACTGAGCATATCTGGGATGCCTTGCAACGTGCTGTTCAGATCTCCACCCACTCGTACTTATGAATTTATGAACAGCCGTGCAGGATTCGTGGTGTCAATTCCCTCCGGCACTAGTCTAATCCATGCCACCTCGTGTTGCAGCACTTCTGCCCTACACAATATTAGGTAGGTGTACCAGTTTCTTTGGCTCTACAGTGTAGATACCTATTGAGATACAGGATCTACCATGCATGAACTCTATTTTACCAACGTTATGACGATCCCCCTACTCATCTTTCGCTCTGTTCTTGTGGATGCAACAATGAATCTGCTTGCTGACGTCAGAGCGGATGTTACCCAGTCAGACTCTAAAGGCAAATTACCAGGCCCTGACGGCCTCCAGCTGGAGTTTTATCGGATGTTTCGTCGTCTGCTGGAGCCGGTATGAAACGAAATTTGTTGAGTCCTTATGTCACCTGTCGTGTAGATTCCAGACAGTGTCCTCGACAGTCTCTTCATTCCCATCCACATACTTAGGAGTGAATCACGGATATGCGAGTATCGTCACTTGACTTCTCACATCGACCGGTTTCAGGCTCTGTCTCAGGCTGATACTGATCTTCGGCCTGACATGGCTGCTTGTCCTGTTCCAGAGGTTGCCCCTCAGTCTGCAAGATCCGGGCAGTCGCAGAGGGTGGGCTTACTGGTAGTTGGGAGCTCCAACGTCAGGCGCGTAATGGGGCCCCTTAGGGAAATGGCAGCAAGAGAGGGGAAGAAAACCAATGTGCACTCCGTGTGCATACCGGGGGGAGTCATTCCAGATGTGGAAAGGGTCCTTCCGGATGCCATGGAGGGTACAGGGTGCACCCATCTGCAGGTGGTCGCTCATGTCGGCACCAATGATGTGTGTCGCTATGGATCGGAGGAAATCCTCTCTGGCTTCCGGCGGCTATCTGATTTGGTGAAGACTGCCAGTCTCGCTAGCGGGATGAAAGCAGAGCTCACCATCTGCAGCATCGTCGACAGGACTGACTGCGGACCTTTGGTACAGAGCCGAGTGGATTGTCTGAATCAGAGGCTGAGACGGTTCTGCAACCGTGTGGGCTGCAGATTCCTCGACTTGCGCCATAGGGTGGTGGGGTTTCGGGTTCCGCTGGATAGGTCAGGAGTCCACTACACGCAACAAGCGGCTACACGGGTAGCAGGGGTTGTGTGGCGTGGGCTGGGCGGTTTTTTAGGTTAGATGGCCTTGGGCAAGTACAGAAAGGGCAACAGCCTCAACGGGTGTGGGGCAAAGTCAGGACATGCGGGGACCAAGCAGCAATCGGTATTGTAATTGTCAACTGTCGAAGCTGCGTTGGTAAAGTACCGGAGCTTCAAGCGCTGATAGAAAGCACCGAAGCTGAAATCGTTATAGGTACAGAAAGCTGGCTTAAGCCAGAGATAAATTCTGCCGAAATTTTTACAGAGGTACAGACGGTGTTTAGAAAGGATAGATTGCATGCAACCGGTGGTGGAGTGTTCGTCGCTGTTAGTAGTAGTTTATCCTGTAGTGAAGTAGAAGTGGATAGTTCCTGTGAATTATTATGGGTGGAGGTTACACTAAACAACCGAACTAGGTTAATAATTGGCTCCTTTCACCGACCTCCCGACTCAGCAGCATTAGTGGCAGAACAACTGAGAGAAAATTTGGAATACATTTCACATAAATTTTCTCAGCATGTTATAGTCTTAGGTGGAGATTTCAATTTACCAGATATAGACTGGGACACTCAGATGTTTAGGACGGGTGGTACGGACAGAGCATCGAGTGACATTATACTGAGTGCACTATCCGAAAATTACCTCGAGCAATTAAACAGAGAACCGACTCGTGGAGATAACATCTTGGACCTACTGATAACAAACAGACCCGAACTTTTCGACTCTGTATGTACAGAACAGGGAATCAGTGATCATAAGGCCGTTGCAGCATCCCTGAATATGGAAGTTAATAGGAATATAAAAAAAGGGAGGAAGGTTTATCTGTTTAGCAAGAGTAATAGAAGGCAGATTTCAGACTACCTAACAGATCAAAACGAAAATTTCTGTTCCGACACTGACAATGTTGAGTGTTTATGGAAAAAGTTCAAGGCAATCGTAAAATGCGTTTTAGACAGGTACGTGCCGAGTAAAACTGTGAGGGACGGGAAAAACCCACCGTGGTACAACAACAAAGTTAGGAAACTACTGCGAAAGCAAAGAGAGCTCCACTCCAAGTTTAAACGCAGCCAAAACCTCTCAGACAAACAGAAGCTAAACGATGTCAAAGTTAGCGTAAGGAGGGCTATGCGTGAAGCGTTAATTGAATTCGAAAGTAAAATTCTATGTACCGACTTGACAGAAAATCCTAGGAAGTTCTGGTCTTACGTTAAATCAGTAAGTGGCTCGAAACAGCATATCCAGACACTACGGGATGATGATGGCATTGAAACAGAGGATGACACGCGTAAAGCTGAAATACTAAACACCTTTTTCCAAAGCTGTTTCACAGAGGAAGACCGCACTGCAGTTCCTTCTCTAAATCCTCGCACAAACGAAAAAATGGCTGACATCGAAATAAGTGTCCAAGGAATAGAAAAGCAACTGGAATCACTCAATAGAGGAAAGTCCACTGGACCTGACGGGATACCAATTCGATTCTACACAGAGTACGCGAAAGAACTTGCCCCCCTTCTAACAGCCGTGTACCGCAAGTCTCTAGAGGAACGGAGGGTTCCAAAGGATTGGAAAAGAGCACAGATAGTCCCAGTCTTCAAGAAGGGTCGTCGAGCAGATGCGCAAAACTATAGACCTATATCTCTTACGTCGATCTCTTGTAGAATTTTAGAACATGTTTTTTGCTCGCGTATCATGTCATTTCTGGAAACCCAGAATCTACTATGTAGGAATCAACATGGATTCCGGAAACAGCGATCGTGTGAGACCCAACTCGCCTTATTTGTTCATGAGACCCAGAAAATATTAGATACAGGCTCCCAGGTAGATGCTATTTTTCTTGACTTCCGGAAGGCGTTCGATACAGTTCCGCACTGTCGCCTGATAAACAAAGTAAGAGCCTACGGAATATCAGACCAGCTGTGTGACTGGATTGAAGAGTTTTTAGCAAACAGAACACAGCATGTTGTTATCAATGGAGAGACGTCTACAGACGTTAAAGTAATCTCTGGCGTGCCACAGGGGAGTGTTATGGGACCATTGCTTTTCACAATATATATAAATGACTTAGTAGATAGTGTCGGAAGTTCCATGCGGCTTTTCGCGGATGATGCTGTAGTATACAGAGAAGTTGCTGCATTAGAAAATTGTAGCGAAATACAGGAAGATCTGCAGCGGATAGGCACTTGGTGCAGGGAGTGGCAACTGACCCTTAACATAGACAAATGTAATGTATTGCGAATACATAGAAAGAAGGATCCTTTATTGTATGATTATATGATAGCGAAACAAACACTGGTAGCAGTTACTTCTGTAAAATATCTGGGAGTATGCGTACGGAACGATTTGAAGTGGAATGATCATATAAAATTAATTGTTGGTAAGGCGGGTACCAGGTTGAGATTCATTGGGAGAGTGCTTAGAAAATGTAGTCCATCAACAAAGGAGGTGGCTTACAAAACACTCGTTCGACCTATACTTGAGTATTGCTCATCAGTGTGGGATCCGTACCAGGTCGGGTTGACGGAGGAGATAGAAAAGATCCAAAGAAGAGCGGCGCGTTTCGTCACCGGGTTATTTGGTAACCGTGATAGCGTTACGGAGATGTTTAATAAACTCAAGTGGCAGACTCTGCAAGAGAGGCGCTCTGCATCGCGGTGTAGCTTGCTGTCCAGGTTTCGAGAGGGTGCGTTTCTGGATGAGGTATCGAATATATTGCTTCCCCCTACTTATACCTCCCGAGGAGATCACGAATGTAAAATTAGAGAGATTAGAGCGCGCACGGAGGCTTTCAGACAGTCGTTCTTCCCGCGAACCATACGCGACTGGAACAGGAAAGGGAGGTAATGACAGTGGCACGTAAAATGCCCTCCGCCACACACCGTTGGGTGGCTTGCGGAGTATCAATGTAGATGTAGATGTAGATGTTAAACAGATGGTCCAGTACGTGGTATCCCCTTATGAAATCTCTTGGAAGTTCTCAGTCACATCCGCACTGCCCTCTGTTGCGGTCAGAGCATAATCACTATTGCTCACACTCATCGTGTGGCTGGACTTCGGCAGCTATTGACTTCAGTCAGGTGCATGATCAAGACGATCACGACTACCTGGAAGAGGTGCTCCATTATATGGGATACCCTGATACTGCCATCGACATCATAATACGCTTCTTTCGTGGAGCGATCTCCCGTGTACGTTGCAATGGCCTTCTCACAGCTCCAAGATGGGATGGATGACACATCGTTTGGTGGGTCAAGGCTGCCCACTCTTAGCACTATTGTATGCTTTCGTCTCGGAACTGTCGTCAGCTGCCGGCATCTACTCTCCCAGATGAGCTCCTAGATCAATGTTTAGGGGCCCTCGATCTACAGCACAGCACACAACATGTAAATGTATATTTGGCGTCACGTAGCCTTCATGTGACAGAGATACTTCCATGGCCCGCTGCATGGCACGGCTTGTTATACTTGCCACCGTTTGCTGTTTGATGTGCGAGAGTCTCAACCTTAAACGGTGCAGAGGCAGTCAGTGCGCTCTATCATGTCCCTTTGGAGCGACAGTACTCTGCATCGGCTCTCAAATGGTGCTGTAGCGCAATTGTTCCAGGTATGTTACCAGCATACAGCTGGAGACCCCTGCACCAAGCTCTCTCTCTCAGCCGCTATCTAGCTTTCGGACATCCCTCCATCCTTCATTTACTTAAGCCATTTTTCCTTGAACTGAGGTATTTCCATACTTCGACATTAGCTAGATGCCCACGAAGGCAATCTCTGGCTCTCTTCAGCAAAACAGGGCACCGAGTGTGGTTGAGGGGAAGCACCCCCACGTTCAAAATGGTTCAAGTGGTTCTGAGCTCTATGGGACTTAACTTCTGAGGTCATCAGTCCCCTACAACTTAGAATTACTTAAACTTAACTAACCTAAGGACATCACACACATCCATGCCCGAGGCAGGATTCGAACCTGCGACTGTAGCAGTCGCGCAGTTCCAGACTGAAGCGCATAGAAGCGCTCGCACCCCCACGTCACTGGCATGCCTTCTGGTGATCGGTGTGTACTCTTTATCTTGTCTCTGATTTCCAGTCTGCATGGTACTTTAACGGTTAACTGGAAGCAAGTATGCCACTCATGCCTTGATGGGATTCAGTTTGTAGATACTTCGTGGTGTGTCGCCTGCGATGTTCTGGACACAGGCGAGCATCGCCTGGTGTGCGGATCGGCGACAATTGTCTAGATCCTGGTGGGACAGATGCTGGCCTTAATTACCTGCTCCTCTTCCCGACGTCCACACATCCCACAAACGAAGTCTAACTCCGTAAATTTGACTTTTGGACACAAAGCTCGCTGCTTGTTAGCTGAGGCCGAGAAAAATATCCTTGATTTTTGACACTTAATGAGCGACACTGTCCAGTTGTCTACAATTGCAAATAAAGACTATTTTTCTCTAATTTTTTCTGTTGTGTCTTCTCTAACGCACCTCGGAGTTGGGGTATTACTGCAATGAATATCTGATCCAAGTACTTTTCGCTAGTAGTACCGGTTATTCTCTGCTCGTGGGAAAGTTCTTCGCCGGCTATCTATGCGTTCGGTAGTCCAACCGAGGTGACGAACTGCCTCTCCCTCCTCCCCAGGACGGAGGTTGGCGAACTAATAATAATAAAATAAGGTTGTCTCACTGATGTGCTTTGAACCTCTTCTCCAGGCCCCCTACGTTTTCCTTGCTTTCAGGGGCAGGAAAGGGGATGTAGTGGCCAGGGCTCTTGTTCCGACCCCTTCCCGCTTTGCATCCACACATCTTTTGGACGACAGGGAGGTTCCATCGAAAATGTTGAATAAAAAAGTGGTTCCACACATTTCTTGTGATGCAATGGCTGCGCGAGTCCTTAGTTCTCATGGCGGTGGAGAACAGTACGTTTTATTTAATGAAATTACAAATCGTTAGAAGAAATTCCTTGACAAAATCTGCGGAAAGCGTTTATACATTAGCTCTCCTCATAAGCTCAATTCAGTAATCTGTATTAACGATCATAGACATATGCTGTACGAATATCAATCTACTTGACTACGCAAACGTCATGGAAACCAATTTGATTTTGTTCGTCACATAGGACCTATGTGCCAAGGAATAGTTTTGAAGTGATTATTGTTCCTTTGTGCTAAATCTGTGTAATATCAATTAGGCACCACTGTAGGCTTTGCTGACACCAGCATCGGCAGTTTCCACTCTGTTTAGCTTAAGAAATCAGTGATTTTTGTTGGTTTGGATCTAATGCAATATCTTAAATGTCAATTTTGATCAGTATCCATACGTGGACTTCCAAATGACCGATGTACTTGCGTTGCTATAGAGCATTAAGTGCGATGTATTCTCACAGTTTATCACATACATTTAGCGTAAGAAATCAAGTAACGACAGTAAATTTCACTGCAGCTCAGTTACTCACTTCGACTTGACGAAAACATACTAACTACTGACGAAAAATTGCGTGAAGAGTCACTTCTAAAACGAAAAGAAACGAGAAACAGATCATTTTCTGAGCTCCGATGACCATCAAAGACATGTCTGGAGATGCCCTGGACGTCGGTGAGATACCAACCTGACTGTAGCCTGCCAATTGCCCGACAACGAGGAGTGACGGTCTGGGGTGCCATTTCTTTTCATGGCAGGACCACTTTGGTTGTCGTCCGAGGCAGCCTTGTGACAGTGCAGTACGTCGAAAGCCACACTGGGCTTACATTTCGAGAGTTTTTATGCTTGTCCTTGTACTTGTCAAACCCAGCATTGGCCTGCAAGGCAGGTGGATCTCTTCCTAATGGATATAGTTTTGAAGCGTTATGCCCAAGGCCCTCCAACCAGCTCGGAATTTTTACGAGTTAACACACCAGTTGAACAGAATTTGGCACTGCATACCTCAGGAATACATCCAACGACTCTGTCAGTCTGTGCCTAGCCGAATAACTACTTGCATATGGGCCACACGTGGACACACTCATTACTATGAAACTGCTACTGTTGAAAGAATCATCTAATTTTTCCGTTTGTTTGTTTGTACACGCACATCACATTTACCGATTTCCGTTCCATTTGGATGATTCCTTCGCGGTATGCTGTTCCTTTTTTTTAATTAGTCTTAGAGTGTATGTGTGTTGTGGACTTTTTATCGCCAAAAGAAGTGTCTGCCAGTTGCTGAACGTTGATGACTCTGGTTCTTCATAGCGACTGTTAAGTAATGGATGCTTCAGTGCAAACGCGTTTGTACTCTAGAAGAAGATGAACGTGGAACACGTCCCGAAACTCAACCTATGCATCGATAAATTGTACAGCATTTTATTATGTGCTAAGTGATTGAAAGTGCTTGAAAATTTAGAGGCTGTTGGCATGGTAATTAAGTGTAAGATACATTTTACGTGTAGAACTGGCCGTGATGGTTGCCACATTTTTGTATATGCGGGAAAATATTTGTTGGGTCATTGTAATAGGAATCCAGCTGACCTTATTAATTGATATCTTATTGTGGATTAGACATTGATCAATCACTTCACGCAAGATACTCAGTGTCAAATGGGAACCTTGTCCAATCCATCTACCGTTGAGGCATCGACCATTCTTTTCAATTTTGCAAAAGGGCTTTTTTACATTAGTGAATTTACGTAAGAGAAAATGTTATCTGGATAATACTATGATCATTTTCTCGTACAGCGGGATGAAAAATAAAGTCACAGAAACAAACTTGACAGAAAAAAGAAGTATGTTTTTTAGCAAGAATGTACACCTTTTCACAATATATATTTCGGTGTGCACCACGAATTCGTGTTAGTTATACTGCGTTGTACTGTGACCGTGCTGATCGAGCAATACTTCCGTACAGTTCTTGAATTTTAATACACCACGAAAGAGTTGTTTACTCAGTCTACTTAAATCACTAGACTGGAGTTCATGTTGACAAATTACTTGGTTCAAATGGCTCTGAGCACTATGGGACTTAACATCTGTGGTCATCAGTCCCCTAGAACTTAGAACTACTTAAACCTAACTAACCTAAGGACATCACACACATCCATGCCCGAGGCAGGATTCGAACCTGCGACCGTAGCAGTCGCGCAGTTCCGGACTGAGCGCCTGAACCGCCAGACCACCGCGGCCGCCGACAAATTACTTGATTCCCAGACTTGGATATACACAGTATGATACAGAAGGCGCTATCGTTAAGAGATCTGTTCAGAGGCTTCAGATAAGAGACTGCCTATAATTAACAGCCGTGTCTGGTATTCTCTTCTTCTCGATTGTTCATTTTGTGTTCATGAAATCCGCCTCGCGTATTCCTTGGATCTACGGCTGGCGATGAGGCCTCCCTGCTGCACCTGCTCTGAACCGTAACGTCGGTTGCTGCGCCCCAACGGCGCCAGTAGCCCAACGAATACCTCAGACAGAAGTTGTTCAAAACCAAGACGAAAAAATGCCGTGTTAAACATAGGTTTACAAAGCCGCATCTTACCTAACATTATCACATCCGGCATCAAGAGAGCATATATTTTAAAGTTTATGTGTTTTCAAAATCTCTGTGCCTTTTCAGTACGTATACAATAGCGAAACTGAGGTTTTTAAATAGGACTTACGGGTTATCAACCATATTTCTTAGGTTTCTCAACCTCACCGTAATACAATCAATTACTTCCAAATCTAAACAAATTTATGTCTGGGTAACTATCCACCGAATATGTTATGAAGACCGCAGTCGTGCATTTTACAGACATTTTACAATAGCACATCAACGACAAAACATATCTATTGAAATAAAATGACCGCCAAAATCCATTAATCTAAAAAGGAATTATGTTGAAAAATAAATGGTTTCGAAATAAAGATGTAGTCATTCACCAGTAAGCTGAAACCTTTTTACTTTGTCCTCGTATCCAGTCATGGAAATGGAAAGACACACACAAACACACACACACACACACAACCGAACACTATAGTAAATATTATCGATATGTCTAGAGTAAAACAATGATGAAATTTATTTTTAAATTGCCAGTAAGTTATATTTCAAATTATTTAACAGGGGTTCCAAAAATAATGAAGAGAAGTCAATTTTCCTTTATTTGGCTAGATTAATAGACATCTATCTAAACGTTTTATGCAAACTACATAAGTACAAAATGTAGTTGCTCTATTCTGAAACTGATTTAAGTGCGAACAAAGCATTGCCATACTCAGTCACTCAATATACAGATATTGTTAATGCAGTACTATTGAGTATCAGAACGTACTGTTAACTACCAAGTGAATGCCAAGATATGTATGGTGCATTTGTGTACAGATACAGACAGAATTTGGACACTACTTGCAATATCCAGAGATATTGGGTTATACCGATAACTTGAAATTGGCATTTAGACAGAAGTCTGCTAATTGTATGAGATGTATAGACTTTTGGCCAATAATAATAACCAAATAAACGGAAACTCATGCGGGTAAACTCAGTTGTTACAAGAGGCAGTTGTGCAAGGGATCAGATGCGTGTATAGGTACTGACCGAAAGAAAGGAGCCCCTGTTGATCGGGTAGATGTATCCCGCTGTGAGAATGAGCGGTTTCTGGGCGCGGCAGATGAGGATCCTTAGGGCACGCTTGAAGCGAGCACTCGCGTCCACCCAAGAACAGCAGTACGCTGCAGTCGAGACCGCCTCCGCCTGTCGACATCGGAAAACTGAAAATTTTATGTTCCACGCTAGTTGCACTGTTAGGAAAAGTTTCTTTCATCGTGCGATAGACGGCGATCAGCAGTGAACTTTATCAACTCTGGAGATACGGAGTGTACTTCTCTTCAGGTTAAATAGCCATATCTTGAGTGAGTCTTGTTTAGGAAAGCTCACTATTCGTCTGTGTCTAGGAGAGAGCCGAGTATGTTGGCCTTAGAGATTGTTTGGGTATAAGGTGCTCGCATGGTGCGGGAAATGATTAAACTGATTCTCCCTTGAGTGCCCAGTCACCCCATGAAGTCTAACCTGTTTGCTGTACCTCTCATCAAAGCTATAACTTATTTTTTTAAATTTTAGTTATCCGGATGGAAGGTAAACGGTTACTTTGTGCATTTACTGTGGTGAGGGAAACTGACTTACGTCGTTTTAATGACGTTGTGTGGAAAGTGTGATATCTGGATTCCAGAATCCTGCTTTAGATATTGAAATATGTAATTGCAGTTGCAGGGTATGTAGCTTTTATGTCATGCGTCAGTGCTGGAAAGTAGCCACCTCGGTGGTGGCTTGTGGCCACTTTGTGTAGAGGAGAAACGTAACAGCAACTGCCGAAAGAAGAGCGATACTTACAGCCAGTACTTATAACATGACCTAGAAGCAACAAATAAAGGAAGAGGAGATAAGGAAAGTAAGAATATGGAGAAACTCAAACCAGTCTTAAAAAGAAGTATGCCAAGAGCAGGAAACCAAACCCTACCAAGGGCTCGTCATGACGACAACGATGCAGAGAGTAAGTGCAAGTATTGAAAAGAAAAATTTTGAGATCCGGGGCCAGAAGAGCAGTGAATTTTGTAGCCAGTTCTGTTCCCACTGTGCCTACGAACTCTGTACAGAAGTTGAAGAAAATTTAACATTTAACTGTGTAAATCTAAATAATTTAATTCGAATCATGTTTTATAACGAAATATATTTACTTTCTTGTTTTAACAGGTTTTCAATGCCTATTTTTTAATTTAAATCTAAGTGGCCGCTCTGCACGCTCTTGTCGGGCTATCTTGCCACTTTATGAAAATGGAATTGTTTGAAGTACTTAATTTGGCCCTGATATAATTAAATTGTTCGATATTAAACTTCAGTAACAGCAGAATGTTATAACTCATTTTTATGCGTTTCCGAGTGTGGCTGCTGAACATAAAAAATAGGCATATCTTTGTCTGGCAACTTTTTCCAGCTCTCCCCTACTTGAACAGAAGATTCGTTCTAAAGATTGTGCTTTGAGAAAGCATAAATTCTCTTTTTCTCTCGACACTCATACACGTTTCACTTCTCTCACACAATTGTCAGACGATTTCCCTTCATTTTGCTATCAAACATACACTAAGTGATCAAAAGTATCTGGACACCCCCAAAAACACACGTTTTTCATATTAGGTGCATTTTGCTCCCACCTACTGCCAGGTACTCCATATCAGCGACTTCAGTAGTCTTTAGACATCGCGAGAGAGCACTCTGAGGAACTCACGGACTGCGAATGTTGTCAGGTGATTGGGTGTCACTTGTGTCATACATCTGTACGCGAAATTTCCACACTGCTAAACGTCGTTAGGTCCACCGCTCCCGATGTGATAGTAAAGTGAAACGTGAAGGGTCACGTACAGCACAAAAGCGTACAGGCCGACCTCGTCTGTAGATTGACAGAGACCGCCGACAGTTGAAGAGAGTCTTAATGCTTAATAGGCAGACATCTATTCAGACCATCACACAGGAATTACAAACTGCAAGTACTATGACAGTTAGGCGGCAGGTGAGGAAACGTGGCTTTCATGGTCGAGCGGCTGCTCATAAGCCACACATCACGTCTGTAAATGCCACACGACGCCTCGCTTAGTGTAAGAAGCGTAAACGTTGGATGATTGAACGCTGGGAAAATGTTGTGCAGCGATCCGATGGCAGGGTGTGAGTGTGGTGAATGCCCGGTGAACGTCATCTGCAATCGTGTACAGTGCCAACAGCAAAATTCGGTGGCGGTGGTGTTACGGTGTGGTCGTGTTTCTCGTGCAGGGGGCTTGCACCCCTTGTTGTTTTGCGTGGCACTGTCACAGCAGGTGCCTACGTTGATGTCTTAAGCACGTTTTTGCTTCTCACTGTCGACGAGAATTCGGGGATGGCGATTGCATCTTTCAACACGATAGAGCAGCTGTTCATAATGCACGGCATGTGGCGGAGTGATTACGCGACAATAACTTCCTGTAATGGACTGACCTGCACACGATCTTGACCTGAATGCTATAGAACACGTTTGGGATGTTTTGGAACGCCGACTTCGTGCCAGGCCTCACAGACCGACATTGATACCTGTCCTCATTGCAGCACTCCGTGAAGTATGGCCTACCATTCCCCGAGAAACCTTCCAGCATCTGACTGAATGTATTATTGCGAAAGTGGAAGCTGCCATCAAGGCTAACGGCGGGCCAACACCATACTGAATTCTAGCATGACCGGTAGAGGACGCCACGAATTTGTAAGTCATTTTCAGCCAGGTGTACGGATAATTTTGATCACATGTGGTAAGTAAATACTGATGATAACTTGTATGTATACTTATCCATTTTATCCTTTTGTTGAATGTTTACAAAAAGAAAATCATTTGTTTAGCTTGTTGGCTTGTGGAAACGCTTCCTGACAATGCGTGACGTAATTGTAGCTCCAAACTCTCTGTATGATTTTATTGATCCAAATATACCTGTGAGAAATGCAGTAGTATTTATTCAGGCTTTACGATTACTATTGTGTTATAAATGTAGATATTTAACCCAGGGATGTGCGAGCGGGGTTCCAGTAAATAAAACTACTTATGCATCAGCCTAATCGCATCTCTCAAAAATGGTTGAAATGGCTCTGAGCACTATGGGACTCAACTGCTGAGGTCATTAGTCCCCTAGAACTTAGAACTAGTTAAACCTAACTAACCTAAGGACATCACAAACATCCATGCCCGAGGCAGGATTCGAACCTGCTACCGTAGCGGTCTTGCGGTTCCAGACTGCAGCGCCTTTAACCGCACGGCCACTTTGGCCGGCTCGCATCTCTCATACTATGCCTTTCTTAGCAGTATGTTTCTTGAGCTAGTGGGTGAGTTACGAAATTACTACAGTTTGGCATTTGTGAAATTTATCAATAAAATGCGTAATACTCACCTGTTCTGCTATATGGTGAGCAGCCCAACAATAGAGATACACCTGGCCTCCGGGAATGGGGAGAAACGCGACACATTTAATAACTGCAGTGACATCAGTGCTCTGTGAAAAGAAATCACGAGAATTTCGAATCAGAAAAAAAATCCATAGTTTTGCCAGCTACTAGACCCAGATGCGGTTCAGTCAAAAACGTGACTCCGTAGTAAGAGTACGTACACACACGAAAGAGTCCAAGATGTTAGAGAAAGCGATCTCGAGGTGCCAACAGTTAGCATGGGAATTCTTTTAGGGCTATTAAAGCAGAAACTTTCAGCATACACAAGATCCCAAGTAAGGTGAATACCATTAACATAACGTGTTTGTAGCACTATACCAAAAAGAAATTTTCTGAAAGTGGCAATAAGAAGGGAAGTTATCGGCCATAACTTTTATTGTTTTATTGTTTTTATGTTTTGAAAGTTTAACGAGATACAGTTCTGTAAACTTCAATGAGATTTCGTAACTCCTGCAAGGAAGGAAGGAAAATTTCACCTTTCAATGTCTGGAGAAAATAGAAAATAGTATCGGTGAAATAACTTAATGATGTGCACTAAGTGAATGGCAGTGGTACTAGCAGAAAAGTTCAACTTCCGTACGCCATGCGTATTGAGAGACGAGGTAACAAAATGCTGCGCTTAATTTCTCTGGTCCATTTGTTACAGTAACTTTACAAAATTAGTATTGTGTTAGTACGTAACTATATGCATTCCAATGCACAGTTCAGTTTTCCACTCCCAGTCAGTGCTGCAGTCACGAACATTCAATACCGTGTTGGCAGGAAATTCTAAAATCAGAGATGGAGGACGGTGAGAAACATAAAATTTGTTGTTTGGGGATGGATGGAAATTGAAAAATTAAAGGTCGCAGACGGTGGGAAATTTTTACCTCCTAATATTTTATGTGACAACTCTGAAAGCTTTTTAAATAAAACAGAAGTTATTAACATTCTACACCTTCATCCTACATGTCAACATATTTGCAGTCGTCCGCTCCGAATTCAACTGTGTAACATGGCGGCATGTAATGTAACTACGTCGGTGCATGAGATACAGTGGGCTATAATGGAGTTTAGAATTCGAAGCGTTTGTCCACACATGGTGCACTCCCTCCTACGGCCTAACAATGCCAGAACACGCATGAGCGCTACAACATCTGCAACAAATGGTTCAAATGGCTTTGAGCACTATGGGACTTAACGTCTGAGGTCATCAGTCCCCTAGAACTTAGAACTACTTAAACCTAACTAGTCTAAGGACGTCACACACATCCATGCCCGAGGCCTGGATTCAAACCTGCGACCGTAGAGGTCCGGCGGTTCCAGACTGAAGCGCCTAGAACCGCACGGCCACACCGGCCGGCCAACATCTGCAACAATCCGACGCCATGGGTTCGCTGTCATCGATCATACTCCATACACTCCCTACGTGGTCCCATCCAATTGTCATCTGTTTGCAAACATTAAAGAACATTTCCTAGGATTTCAAAAAAATGGTTCAAATGGTTCTGAGCACTATGGGACGTAACATCTATGGTCATCAGTCCCCTAGAACTTAGAACTACTTAAACCTAACTAACCTAAGGACATCACACAACACCCAGTCATCACGAGGCAGAGAAAAATCCCTGACCCGCCGGGAATCGAACCCGGGAGCCCGGGCGTGGGTCTAGGATTTCATTTTGATAGTAGAGAAGTAGTGCAAAGAGAGGCGAGTTTTTTGGCACCGCCGACGAAACCAAACGTTCTACAGTGACGATATCAACGGACTGGTTTTTCGTTCGGTGAAACATGTTCGTCGGCAGGGTTACGATGTTGAGATATAACTCTGTAGACATAGATCAAAGATGTAGAATGTTGATTACGGTTGTGTTATTTAAAAAGTTTTTCAGAGCTTTCACAATAATAATTTGGGACATTACTTTTTCGGACGCCCCTGTGAAAAGATGGCCAATGAGGGCAAATTAAAAATTTTAATATGGTGGATGGTGAGAAATTTAAAAATTAAAGATGCCAGAAGGCGCGGAAGTTAAAATTAAAGGATATCCAAGGCGGTAATTTTAAAAAATGCCATGTTGTGATGACAGAAAATATTTTTTTCAGCCATTTACAAAGCAAGATACTGCTGACAAGAAAACTTCTGCAGCAGTGCAGAGTGCTGTATATTTTTTTGGCAAATCCTGCCACAGTCAGATGTATCTAGTTCTACTACAATAACTTCCCACACCGATATTTACTTAAAAATTTTGTAAGGTCTCTCTCTCTCTCTCTCAAAACTCACACACACACACACACACACACACACACACACACACACACACACACACACACACACAAGCTTTCTCATCTGAAATAGTGCAACGTTCAATGGTTCAAAAACATGTGCATTCTCTGAATACTGCAAGGTACAACGTTTGTGTAAGTTCTTGGATAAATACTTTTGGAATTGGCTCAAATAATAAATTTTGAGCGGTGGGTTCAGGAGGATAATACGGAACACCGTGCTGGATCTCAACGGCCTCGTATCACAAGCAGTCGAGATGACAGGCATCTTATTCGCATAGCTGTAACGGATCGTGCAGCCACATCTCGATCCTTGAATCAACGGATGAGGACGTTTGCAAGACAACAACCATCTGCACGTACAGTTCGGCGATGTTTGCAGCAGCATGGACTATCAGCTCGGAGACCACGGCTGCGGTTACCCTTGACGCTCCATCACAGACAGGAGTGTCTGCGATGGTGTACTCATCGACGAACCTGGGTGCATTAATGGCAAAACGTCATTATTTCGGATGAGTCCAGGTTCTGTTTATAGGATCATGACGGTCGCATCCGTGTTTGGCGACATCACGGTGAACTCACATTGGAAGCGTGTACTCGTTATCGCCATACTGGCGTATCACCCGGCGTGATGGTATGGGGTGCCATTGGTTACACGTCTCAGGTCACCTCTTGTTCGCAATGACGACACTTTGAACAGTGGACGTTACATTTCAGATGCACGACCACATGTTGCAGGTCCTGTACGGGCTTCTCTGGATACAGAAAATGTTCGACTGCTGCCCAGGCCAGCACATTCTCCAGATCTGTCACCAACTGAAAACGTCTGGTCAATGGAGCCGAGCAACTGGCTCGTCAAAATACGCCAATCACTACTTTTGATGAACTGTAGTATCGTGTTGAAGCTGCATGGGCAGCTGTACCTGTACACGCCATCCAAGCTCTGTTTGACTCAATGCCCAGGCGTAAGAAGGCCGTTATTATGGCCAGAGGAGGTTGTTCTGGGAACTGATTTCTCAGAATCTATGCACCCAAATTGCTTGAAAATGTAATCACATGTCAGTTCTAGTATAATGTATTTGTCCAATCAATATCCGTTTATCATGTGCTTTTATTCTTGGTGTAGCAATTTTAATGGCCAGTAGTGCCGTCTTGCACTTCTTAAATATTCTGCTATCCACCATTTTTAATTGGTAACGGTCCTGGAGTTTGCATTCTCGGATTTCTGAATTTCCCACGAGCGACATTTTGATGAAGTCACATGAAGGCCGCTCTGAACAGCGATTTAAACTCTGTTCTCTGGAATGCCCATAGCCATGCTCCTTTTTTGCAGTTTAAAGAACTGTTTGAAAGAAGTACACCACTCCATTAAAAAATCAGATTTATTTTCGGCATAGCAAAATATCCGCCCCACACTATCAATAGACGAAAATATTGATTCGATAACTTGAGTTCATACACTCAGAGGTCTTTTCATATCTCGTATGTGAAGAGAATTCTAAAGGGTACTTTACCTAACATTTGGAATAAAAATAGCTTGCGTTGCACTGTGGATTTCAGCGCCCATCACGTCAGCCTTTAGGCTCCTGAAGTAATCACAACTTAAGGGGGGGGGGGGGGGGTAGGACGTCGAGCGGCCTGACTTGGAGCAATACAGGCACCACATGACATTTTAATTCCCACTGTCTATACGTTTACAAATAAATTCGTAAAACTTTGTCACCATGACCAGCAGGGATTCAGGATTGACACTCATAGTAGTGGATGTTCAAAAATATAACAAAATAATTATTTTTTTACATGTGAAATTTCATCATTTTTTCATTTACTATTGGCTGCATTTGTTGCCATAGGTACACATTTCTTCGTAAGTAAGAGAGATTCTTCGATGAAGTTTGCACAGCACACAAACCATACTTACAGGTACATGAAACTCTAGAATTTATTTAATTTATGGAAAAATGAATGAGCTGTTGCATTTTAAACTTCATGTTTAGAAAAAAAAAACTCAATTCTTATAGTTAATTACCTCAATTTGTACCACAGTTTTTAATACATTTTGAAAATTCTAGAGTTTCATACACCTGTAGGTATGGTTTGTATGCTGTTCAAAATTCATCGAACAATCTCTCTTATTTATGACGAAAAGTGTACCTATAGCAACAAATGCAGCCAATAGTAAGTGAAAAAATGCTAAAATTTCACAAGCAAAAAAAAAAATAAAAAATTATGTTATGTGTTTGAACTTTCACTGTTATGAGTGTGAATCCGGAATCCTTCCTGGTCATGTTGACAAAGTTTTACGAATTTATTTGTAAAATTATAGACAGTGGGAATTAAAATGTCATGTGGAGCCTGTCTTGCTCCAAGTCGGGCCGCTTGACGTCGTACCCCCCTTAAACGGATTTGTAAGCCCACATTAACTGCATAACGGTGTTCACAGGTATTAAAATGTGGAGTCCTGGAGTAACAAACTGAAAATTCTGATCTGTAGTACACGTGTTGAATTACGTAACAGACCAGCTCTCGTTAAGGTCACATTTAGTGTGTGGGCCATTTACATGAGAGAGGATACTGATGGACACCTTTAGTTGCCATTGAGCAGGATATAACTTTCACATTACGATTTTCATTTCTTGAATCACATGAAATAAATACTCAGATGATATGGCTCTGTGACAAACAGGACCCTATGCGAATGGTTATGGTGATGGTTTGATAAGCGAAGTTTTAAAACACGCCTGGTATGACAGCAATAGTTTTTTCATTAATCACACTTGGTAACTATAACTGTCATTAACACTTTGATCATAAATTTGGGGTTGTTAGACAATTCTAGAATTTTAAAGCTACAAATGTATCTGCTATGTTTATCATGTAGATAATAATAACTGTTACCTGTCTTTTGCAACTTGATTTTTTCCAGGTATGTTTCACCTAATCAGATTAGGAGCTTTCAGGAATCTAAAAAGGGATAAAATAGATAACTGTTAAATTCCAATAAACTGTTGTGAGGTACAGAGTGTTTCCCGGCAGAAATTTTAGCTTATCTCAGTTTCTGAACAATATGCAAAAACAAGCTAGGGATTTGCGTCCTATTCCTTTTGTGTGCACATCTCTTTTATCTCTTAAAGATCAATTATAAGATTTTGTGAAACACGCTTGTAAAACCAATACACAATTTTAATTGCAAAACGTAGATAATATTTGGTTTTGAGTACATACTAAAAAGTGAAGCTTCCAATAGGATTGGTCGTATTCTACGTCAACACGGAGTAAAATGTGTATTTCATACACCATCTAAGATTAGGGGTGAGTTAGGGTCTGTATGTGGTTTACGTAAGATGGGTATATGCCGTATCCCATGCAGTTGTGGCATGTCATACGTTGGTTGGATGATCAGGATTATAAAGAGCGATGTATGGAGCACACGTGTCACACACGTTTAGCACAATTGCGCAGATCTGTTATTGCAAAATACCACTTTTGTTTTATTTTATTTATCTATAGTATGACACATGAAAGCAGCACATGTATAGACATAAGTACAACACCAGACAAGAATATAAGTGTGCAACACAAATAACACAATATAAAGGACATAAATAGTGTCACAAAATAACCAACCACGCTTATGACGTATAGCCTATAAGACTAGTTGCTGACTACACATCCATATAGAGATCTTGTATCCATTTTGTGGCATGAGGTGTGACTTTTACAAAGAGCTCAGGCGATTCATAATATTTCCTTATAGGTCATATTTTATTACATGATGCAGAGCCTGCTTAGTCCCTCCACAATCACAAGTTGGGTTGCCCACGAATCCCCATTTAAGAAGCATGGCTTTGATCCTTGTGCGGTCACCTTGGACACGGCTGAATGTAGTCCATTCTTTTTTTAGGAAGTTGAACCCATGCAGTGATTTTGAGGCATCGGTTGTAAGTTGGTGATTGCTAACTGATTTCTCCCAGTCGTTTATCTACGTAGGCAGCAGGGTGAAGGTTTTCTATCCCTTACACTGCTGTTGCTCCATGTTGGCTTCCGTCATGTGTAGCATGTATTTGATAAGTTCTTTGCTACCTATTGAATAGATAAATTTTTTACATGCCCTGTCTGCCGTATTCTTTAACGGTTATTTTTTATCGTCTTAGCTTTGAAGGAGCTATCTTACTTACGATAGAGAACACTGGCGATTTTACTCAAGGTTTCGTGGAGCTGCACGTCCACCTTGCCAGTTGGTGACTTCCTTGCCAGACTGGGGCACAGCATTACGCAGTGGTGAAGACTATTGAAGTTACTGCTGTTCACAGTGTAGAGGCATCTGCTTCCCAAGAACAGAAAACCAGTTTTCTAGGAATAGTATCCGTCTTTAGTTTCAGACCAACATTTTTAAGATATTTTTAAGAGGTCAAGGACTTATCCAGCGTAATACGCTGGAAGTTGCATTTCACCTTCTTCTGGTTAAGTGACATCTTCAGCTGTTTATTGGCGCCTTATTTTGAGATCAGATGGATTTTGATGCAAACGTCACAATCTGTAGTATCTGTTAAGGGTTTCTTGATCGCTACCCAGACTCCTTGCCCCTTCCTCAACACATTCAATATGCGCCACTATGGTCAGATAATCAGCGTATCCGAATTTTTTCTCACTTTTTAAGGTATACCCCTAATGTGTAGGTAGAATAATAATTCAAGAACTGAACCTTGGAGTGGTCCAATATTGATACTGAGTGAAACTCATTCCATTATCCACTTTAAAATTGCAGTTAAAGACATCTTCTGTAGGGATCGTAAGTTGAAGACGTAGAATCACTTTCTTCAGTTTTAGAAAACGTCCTTAGAACCAAACAGTACTGTAGTCGGCTGTTAGTTCTGCGAATGGCAATAGTGTTTTCTGACGTCTTTGATGTTCTTGCGACGTTAAGAAAATAAATAACCCGCTTCTATGTACAAACTCAAAGCGAATGTCTGCTTGGAACGATGGCGTCACGTTATCTATAGCCTTGTAGATGTGTTTGTATATGAGTAGTTCCAGAAATTTGATGCTCAGTACTGCTATTTTGTGGTAACTCCATAGATCGTTGGGAGTATTATCACTATGACGTGTAGATAAACACCAAGATGGTGCACTCTGGGCGATGTTATTCAGGAACAGAAAGGTGAAGAGTCTACAGCAGCAGTGACAACACTGTATGTTCGACACATCATGGGCAATTACTATTGGTTTCTCCGTCTTAAAAAAAAAAAAAAAAAAATGGTTCAAATGGCTCTGAGCACTATGCGACTAAATTTCTGAGGTCATCAGTCGCCTAAAACTTAGAACTAATTAAACCTAACTAACCTAAGGACATCACACACATCCATGCCCGAGGCAGGATTCGAACCTGCGACCGTAGCGGTCGCACGTCTCCAGACTGCAGCGCCTAGAGCCGCACGGCCAATCCGGCCGGCTCTCCGTCTTAAACTCACTGCAATTAATGAAACAGGTGAAGCTTAGAAGGCCACATCTCAACCCACGCAGAACTGTCTAATATATAAAGCTTCATAACATCTGAAGATCAAATAATGTTATCCGTAAATGTATTAATCTACAGGCCGAAACGAGTTCCGCCAGTACACAGAAAACAAGTAGATCAAAAGAATCTAATACAGTCTGTTTACGCCAGAAGGCTATCCCTAAACGGCGAAATATTTAAAGCACATCTAAATATTTCGAAAGTTCTGAAAAAAAAACATTGTTTTCTCCGAGTTTGCAAGCAAGATTGAAAATCGTACATGTACAATGATACAAGAAATGAAAAAACGCATAGAAGAAAGATTTCAAATTTAAGAGTTAAAGAAACAGCTAACATCGGCGCAAACAGCGTAAAGGCTAACGAAAAACATTACTTTTATTCGGGGATGGTAAATCTCACTGACACTATGTTGGATACAAAAGAAATCAAACTGCAATAAAAACGTCTGAAACATAAAGTCAGTAAGTAAATAGACGAAAATACATTAAAAAATTCATAATTGTGTGAGAAAGCATTCTCTTACAGGAAAATACAAACGAAATAATTGAGGTAAACGTTGGTCTGACGAGAGGATTAGTAAGCAGTGAACTCAAAAACGTAATAACACTAGTGAAAGAAAACATGGGAAACAAAAACAGTACAGACTCCATAGTCCACTTAAGAAAAAATATTAAATTTATAAATATGAGCACAGATCCCAATCACGACAACTACATCCTCCCTGTTTCCTTCCTATAAGCACTTTCCAAAAAAATGGTTCAAATGGCTCTGAGCACTATGGGACTTAACATCTATGGTCATCAGTCCCCTAGAACTTAGAACTACTTAAACCTAACTAACCTAAGGACATCACACAACACCCAGCCATCACGAGGCAGAGAAAATCCCTGACCCCGCCGGGAATCGAACCCGGGAACCCGGGTGTGGGAAGTGAGAACGCTACCGCACGACCACGAGATGCGGGCTTAAGCACTTTCCCCCCAAAATTAGAAAAATAACTCCCAACCTCCCCTCCGCCACTTAAACTGTGCTGAACATATAAGTCATCTTAAGACATCTTCACTAATTTGCATCAGGTCACACACCTCCATCCATACTCACAAACACACACACGCACACACAGACACACTCACATTCTCCCTCTAGTCTCCCCGCAGTCTAATCTTTCTGTCGCTTTCTTTCTTTCTCTTCCCTTACACACACTCATATATGAATTATGTGTTATTAAAAAATGTATATGACAAGTTGGAAACGCTCACAACCTACAAGAAAAACTAACAAATATAAACACCGTAAGACTGCACATATAACTGCAGTTCTACTTGCAAAAGTGATATTAAGTGGAAACAACGCCAGTGCAGCATAACAGAAAAAGCAAAAAGGCAAAAAACAAAAAGAAAAAGGAAAAGAAACTGCTAAGTGTACATGTAGAATAAAGTTTCTTTCGATTTCAACGTCCGCCACAAAAAAGGAAAAAGGCAATGATTTGCAGCACATGTCACCAAGAGGCAGAAACACTGTAAGAAAAATGAGCAAGAGTTTTATAAAGAAATCCCTTTCGTTTGCTCACCCACTGGTAAACAATATTGGCTAACTATAACGTATGACGTCGGTCATCTTTGGTTGCGCAGTGATAGTCATCTTTGGATGTGCAGTGGCGTTAGATGCTTCCACCGTATGTATTGCCTGTGTGCATACGCTGTATTATGGTTCTTAGTAGCCACCTACTGAGGGTTTAAATTTTCTTGCATGAAGCTCTCTCATTGTACTTACGCACTGAAAATGAGGAGATGTTCACATGTCGAATTACTGGCGATTGTTGAAGACTTCACCTGGCTGCATTCACCTAAGTTGTTTGAGGCCGAGGGGTATACATTCTAGCTTTAAGATTCTAGAAGCTGATTGTTGGCACCTGAATCATGAAACACTCCACTTCCCAGGTTACGTAAGAGCCGGGATTTAACAAAATGGTTCAAATGGCTCTGAGCACTATGAGACTTAACATCTATGGTCATCAGTCCCCTAGAACTTAGAACTACTTAAACCTAACTAACCTATGGACATCACACAACACCCAGTCAGCACGAGGCAGAGAAAACCCATGACCCCGCCGGGAATCGAACTTGGGAACCCTGGCGCGGGAAGCGAGAACGCTACCGCACGACCACAAGCTGCGGACTGGGATTTAACCTGCCACCGTATCTATGGTGTGATGTGCCACAAGTACCTCGAATTGGGGAAAACTGACGCTGCATGAGTTAACTTCCTTGTGAAGTAACGTATTGGTGACGAGAAGGCACCGTCAACAGCTAACAAGTGTGTCAGTGGATAGACGAACCACAGCTCACATATTGGTTCTTATTATTTTATATTTTATGTATTCAAATTAATCACGAGTCCAATGATGGACAACACCAAGGAGGACATAACAATTCAGTGATACATCTTCGCTGTGGGTGACAGAACTCACTGCTCTACATGTCAATGAGCAACGAGTTACAGGGGTAATACACTGGACTCGTGTTCGAGAGGAGAGCGGATCAAACCCTGCCCAGAGATTCAGGTTTCGCACTTTTTTTACTAAATCACTAAAGGCGAATGCTGGGATGGTTTCTTGGCAAAGGGTCGGTCGATATTCTTCCCCATCCTTCCCAAAACAGAGCTTGTGCTCTGTCTGTAAGCATCTTGTCATGCACGGGATGTCGAACAATAGTCTTCCCTTCTTCATGATCGGCATGTGTACTTCTGTGCGCCACACCTAACGTGGCCCAGAGGTTTATATGAGCGCAGGAACAGAGATATTGAAAGAACGATGCACGGAAAAACTTTAGTTTCGATTGGTGAGTCAGAATAGATGTTGATACACACTTTCGGCGTAGTACTACTCCATCAAAAATCACGCAGTGTGTTTCATCTCACATGCTGGATGTGGACCGTTCAAGAAGGTGATGGATGTGTGCTCGTGTGAAGGATGGTCACATGTAATAGAAACTGGGTCCCGGATACGTGTACCGTCGTTTCATCCCGGCGCATTGTGCTTTAACATACCGCAGAAATGTGTTGGTCTATTTGTTCACCTACAACAATACACTGTCAACCAGTACCTTCAATAAGAGTATACACCACTCCATGTGCTCTGGAATTATGCCAGAAGAGTTTGTAGAAAACTCCATAAACTTACAAGTGATTTTTTGATCGTCCATGCCACTTCACCTCAATCATAGAAAGCTTATCAGAAACTGTACTGAGAGAGATGTGTTTGTTTTAGACCTAGCTCCGACTATTTGTCTATATGTCCCCACATGGGTGGTGTTGGGCTTTTAGTGGATACAATATCATCGCTCTTCTGACAAACCAATTGAAAAATTCCAAACTTATTAAAATATTGCAAGTGGCATTAAAAAGTGAGTGTTTTAACGAAGATGAAAGACGAATGACGCTGAATTGGTAAAGGATAAAAGGGTTATTTTTTTACTGTAGGATGTATTTATATGGAGGAAAATAACAACTGATGTGTTTATCCAGCTGCGGTATTACAGGATTTGTAGGTTCTTGGGCCTTTTATGTGGGAGGAACTGGGCGTCTGATGTGGGACAGATTCCGAACCAAACCTTAGGATGTCGTTGATGGCGAGGACAGGAGCCCTGGCATGGAAGGAAAGGCGGGTTCTCAGAAAATAGAAATGAGTGATAACACGGTAACACAAGTCAGGAACTCTCAGGCAAATCAGGACAAACTAATTGAAACAGTGGATCCCGGAATCCTTCAACTCCCACAAAAAGAGAAAAAAAACAAACAAAAAGAACTCTAATGGGAGAGTTTGAGTAGGTCCAGAATATATATCCACTATCCCAACTCTACGAAGAAGAATAAGAAGCACAGCAACGTCTTTTGCTGTTGAGGTAGCAGGTAGTACTTACAAGAGGAACCTCACTGAAAAAGAATCTGATAAAAGCAAAAGTAGAGTGGCTATACCAAACGTGCTAATACGTCTTCAAACTGATACTGCAAGATCTGTGAAGTTTACCAGGACCAAAAAATGATTAAGTTCTCAAACGCTGAGTGTCGATCCATACCAGTTGTGCGATAATAAATGTAAAGAATAGCCGGCCGATGTGGCCGAGCGGTTCTAGGCGCTTCAGTCTGGACCCGCGCGAGCGCTACGGTCTCAGGTTCGAATCCTGCCTCGGGCATGGATGTGTGCGATGTCCTTAGATTAGTTAGGTTTAAGTAGTTCTAAGTTCTAGGGGACTGATGACCTCAGATGTTAGTCCCATAGTGCTCAGAGCCATTTGAACCATTTTTCTTGTAAAGAACAAATTAATTTATTGTGCAGTTGGACACCGGAACGAGTATCTAAAACTGTTTGGTGTAAGTACAAAAGTAGTCTAATATTTTAAGTAACGGCTCAGATTAGTTTGCTAATGTCTTCGAAATTAAAATACATATTGGTCATACTCACCCAATTTCTTTCCTTCTTGCTATATTTAAAAAAAATAGTCGTACACCTTATAATACCAGTGACACTGTTTTTGAAGACCTGCTTGTAAATTGTACCACTTCGTCCCTCTCCTCTTAGACTGCGGTGGCACATGTCATGGGATAACGATAAGCACTTATAACAATGAGGGTGTTATTGCGTGCAGAATGTATGAAAGGGGGGTGCACTGATGGAGCTGCCATCTGCACTCCGATGATTCATATGAAAAGGTTTCCGACGTAATTATGATCGCACGAAGGAAATTAACAGGCTTTGAACGCATATGGTAGATGGAGCTAGACGCATGGGGTATTCCATTTCGGAAATCGTTTGGGACTTCTGTATGCCGTGGTCCACAGTGTCAAGAGTGTGCTGAGAATACCAAATTTCTGGCATTCCCTCTCACCACGGACAACGCAGGGGCCGACACCTTCACTTAACGACCGTGATTTGCGGCGTTTGCGTAGAGTTGACAGTGCTAACGGGCAAGCAACACTGCGTGAAATAAACGCGATACGGGAGGCATCCGATGACTTTTGTCACCTCAGTATACTGTGTTGCATCTTTCAAATCGTAGAAAATTTATGTACGAAACTTTGGACTTACGTGTTTGGCATAATGAGCTGCACGTTAATAGTATTACATTTAGATAACGTTCATTAAATTTCATTAAAATCAGAAAACATTTGAAAGTGGGACAATTTATGAAGCTTTGCCCTACCTCATAGGCGATGGCTGCAGCAATATGTAGTAGGCATGAGCATTACCTCAGGTCTCCTATTAACGCTCCTACTACACACTTACAATGCCATCGCCTAAGATGTACAGTACTGGCCATTAAAATTGCTACACCACGCAGCGGTCGCTCGGTTTCAGACTATAGCGCCTAGAACCGCTCGACCACTCCGGCTGGCAATATACTCTGTAAATTGTACGCGTGTGTGGTGTGATGGGTTGGGCTGTCGTAGGTCAGAGTGACTCTCCAAGGATTACGGCGTCCCTTGGAGCACGTCGCACAACGTGCCACAGCCGTCATCAGGGAGAAAGGGGGCGCTACTTGCTATAAATAACCCTGGGTCAGTTGCTCATGAATGTAGCTTTATATATAATATACATAAACCAAGTTCATGAAAAGCCTTACGTATGTTGCCTGGAACAACGACAGACAGGCGACGAGGACGCTGGAGACAAACTGCGTCATTACCATTGGGCTCATGGTAACATTTAAGTGCCTGACGAACCTGCAACATGAGAACAGTGAAACAGTGAGCTGCAATAGTAGCATCGTCATCAGATACAGACCTTCATGTGAAACACTTGAACTTTTAAGCACGGGGACACTCTTAACCTGTCCGAAATAATGAGTTTCACAGTTTTGATAAGTTTAAAAAGCTACGTCAGTTCATTCAGAATAGACGTACAAGCCTCAAATTAACTTTCATTAGCACTTTACCTAACAAACAACTTTTTTGCCACTATCAGTTATGCTACGGTCGCAGGTTCGCAGCCTGCCTCGGGCATGGATGTGTGTGATGTCCTTAGGTTAGTTAGGTTTAAGTAGTTCTAAGTTCTAGGGGACTGATGACCACAGATGTTAAGTCGCATAGTGCTCAGAGCCATTTGAACCACTATCACTTAAAGCCACTTGAAGAGCACAACCCAAGCATCAACCGCCGATACAGGGCAGGTTATTTACAAACATCCGCGAAAACCGATATTTTCTGGCACTTACAATTAAGATATGGGTACCCCTGGATGTCGCTAGCTGTTGTTACAGCGTTTTCTGCGCATGATCAAATAAATTCTGCCATCTTATTATTAGCGCAGAGCCGTTTTATAAGGTGATTTGTGAAATGGTGCTTACAACTGTAGACGAACGTTTAAATAATGTAGAAATATCGTTAAGAACTGTGAAGCACTCACTGTTATAGACTAAAAATTTACTGGGTGTGAAGAATCTATAGTTACATTTCTGAAGAACTTGTGAGTGGTATTGCCACATTTGATTAACGGTTATCTCCCAACTTAAGTCGGAAAGTAAAATTACTATATTAGACGAAAGATAAAGTGGTTGGGTGTTAGATGAATTAAGGTTCAAATGGTTCAAATGGCTCTGAGCACTCTGGGACTTAACTGCTGTGGTCATCAGTCCCCTAGAACTTAGAACTACTTAAACCTAACTAACCTAAGGACATCGCACACATCCATGCCCGAGGCTGGATTCGAATCTGAGACCGTAGCGGTTACGCGGTTCCAGACTGTAGCGCCTAGAACCGCACGGCCACTACGGCCGGCAGATGAATTAAGGTGGTTGTTACAGATACAAAGAATAAGATCGCTGGTTTTAGTGAATTGTACATTGCAGAGCAGTGTAATGTTAAAAATGAATGAAAGCGTAAAACAACACTTTCACTCAAATGTTTAAAGCATACAAACAGGACTTCGGGGACCACGTCTCCACCCACACATCCATAGAAAATAAAGCCCATGGTCGGTGACGGTAGTTCATTGCTGCCTATTTTATTTCTGTTTCTTCAAGAATCGACTGGAAACTTTGGCAGAACGTGTGAAAAGGACCATGTTCTGTACAGAAGCTCCTGCGTAGGTACACCAGATTCTGAAAAAATTGTACCCTCTAAGCTTTTCTTCCACTTAGTAATAGCAAATGTCTTCTCTTTCCACTTTCTGGGATCAGTTACAAAAATTCTGAATCGTTATCAGCTGTATTTCGATTACACATCGATTGATATGTACAAATACTTAAGATTGTAATCCATTCCGTAGGGCGAAAATATTTTCCGTGAGTCGAAAGCGTTTTACGGAACATGAATAAAGAAACTTTATTATGGAAAGATTATTGCAGATTTAGGTCTGCCACCGTGACAGTATTCTTAAGTGTCAATCACGAGTACACTGTGTTGATCCTCCTCTCGCATTGAAAATCTGATTAAATAAGCGGAGGTCTCTTCAAAACATACCAATATTAGGAAGACCTCACGCCTAGCTGTAACCCAGTTTTCTGTAAAATCTTCGAAGGCTGTCGGCTACTTACAGGATGGTCAGTTGTCGTATTTATGTTTACGGTGCTAAAAAAGTGCAAATCTGGAGCATTGCATTAGTATTTCTCGCTTTTGCAATAGTTATAAGAAATAAGATAAGTCTAAACATGATGGAAATTTTATATTTGTGTCCATATTAGCGAACCGGCCCAACTTCGGACGGGTAGCAGTATGTACGGCCAGACTACTTGACTGGCGTAGCGTACTTTGATTGCGCGTTGGGTTGCCATCCCTAGCTGGGACATCATCGGGACACTTTGAGGTGGGGGTGTAGAAATGAAGTAAAAACTTTATTTGATGTAATTACATTTTATTTAGAACACAACTACGTGGAACTTATTACGGCAGAAGTAGTTGATACCCACATCTTTCGGAAGAATTTGCCTTTTTCAGCAAGTCTTTTCTCCTTTTTAAAAGTCATCTCCTATTTAAAATGGCACTGTAAGACTGATTACACCGTCCCTAGCATACTGAGAAGAAACAGTACAAATCTTACATAACACTTCCTGATCCTTACGTCCTTTCTTTACAAATGACGACTCTCTTGTGTAATCATCCGAAACGTCACATTTTCCGTTCTTCGGCAGTTTAGTAACTTATAATAAGTTTATTGGAACGTAAATAGTCAACAATAACACCTTAGGCATCGAAGTACGTGTCTCTATGCACTTCATGCCCTATATACCGGCAGTAAAGACTTTCGTCATTATTAACTTGCTCTCGTTGTTTGTATTACGTTTAGAAAGAATCGTCTTATCAGCTCGCTCGTCAAATGAGAACCGCCCGACTCTTCCGCATGGCGCTGCTTAAATAGTCCCAGCCGCGTAATACTGGAGAAGTCTGGTATTTTCTCGAATGATGGCTCTAGATCAAGAAGGTGCTTGCACCATCGATAAAGGATATGCAATATGCAGTGCCACTTGTGACTCCATCATATCAACATAAACTGGTTGCCATGACTAAAACTAAATGAGACTGCACTTAGATGGATCCCACTACTTGAGCGAAGGTCGAAACGGTATTTGCAAAATCGGAATCTTGTATGGATGTTGGGACAAGAAAGCGCATAACGGGGATGGTCCTGATATATCGGAATGGATGGCAACCGTACTGTGGCCAAAAATGAAATTCGAAATAAGTAAGCGAATATCAACACTTTTATACAGCTTAATCGATGTAAACATTGCACGACAAATAAGTTGCAGAGGCATGAATGTTATGTGTTCTACATACACTTAGAAAGCCAAAGAAACTAGCACACCAGCTTAATGCAGTGTAGGACCCCTGCGAGCACGTAGAAGGCCGCAACACGACGTGGCATGGTCTCTAGTAATGTCTGTCGTAGTGCTGGACGGAACTGACACCATGAGTCCCGCAGGGATCTCCATAAATCAGTAGGACTACGAGGGGACGAAGGTCTCTTCTATACAGCACGTTGCAAGGCATCGCAGATATGTTCAGTAATGTTCATGTTTGGAGAATTTGGTGACCAACGGAAGTGTTTACACTCAGAAGAGTGTTCCTGGTGCCATTCTGTGGCAATTCTTCATATGTGGGTGTCACACTGTCCTGCTGGAATTGCCCAAGTCCCTCGGAATGCACAATGGACAAAAATGGATGCAGATGGTCAGACAGGATGCTTACAAACGTGTTACCTATCAGAGTCGTATCTAGATGCATCAGAGGTCCCATATCACTTCAACTGCACACAAAGACCGTTACAGGTCCTCCACTAGCTTGAACAGTCCCCTGATGACATGCAGGGTCCATGGACTCATGATGTTGTCTCCACGTACATTCGCTTGATGCAATATGAAACGAGACTCGTCCGACCAGCCAACATGTCTCCAGTCATCAACAGGCCAATGTCAGTGCTGAAGGGTCCAGGCGAGGCGTAAGGCATTGTTTCGTGCAGTCATCAAGGGTAAACGAGTGGGCCTTCGGCTCCAAAAGCCCATGTCGATGATGTTCTGTTGAATGGTTCGATCGTTGACACTTCAATCTTCAATTATATTCTTTTTCCTGCCTCAGCGATGTCGGAGATTTGATGTTTTACCTAATTCCTGATATCACGGTACACTCGTGCCGCGCGGGATTAGCCTAGCGGTCTCAGGCGCTGCAGTCAGAGACCGTGTGGCTGGTCCCGGCAGAGGTTCGAGTCCTCCCTAGGGCATGGGTGTGTGTGTTTGTCCTTAGGATAATTTAGGTTAAGTAGTGTGTAAGCTTAGGGACTGATGACCTTAGCAGTTAAGTCCCATAAGATTTCACACACATTCGAACATTTTTTTTTGTATTTTTTTTGTTTGGTACACTCGTGAAATGATCGTACGGGAAAATCCCCACTTCATCGCTACCTCGGAGATGCCGTGTCCCATCGCTTGTGCGCCGACAATAACAACACGTTCAAACTCACTTAAAAATTATAACGTGTCACTGTAGCAGCTGTAAACGATCTGGCAACTGCACTAGACACTTATTGTCTTCCATAGGCGCTGCCGGCCGCAGTACCGTGTTCTACCAGTATACATATCTCTGTATTTGAATACGCATGCTCATACGAGTTTCTTTGGCGCTTCAGTGTAGAACTGGCATTTGGAGTAACATCTAATGGCAATGATGGAACCACATCGTGGTGTAAGAAATAGATTTACGACCAATATAAACAATATTTGCGAAACGAGTGTGTGTGTGTGTGTGTTATTGTGCGCGTATGTGTATGCGTGTATGCGTGTGCGTGTGCGTGCGTGTGTGTGTGTGAGAGAGAGAGAGAGAGAGAGAGAGAGAGAGAGAGAGAGAGAGTGATTCAGTATGTACCGGCGGTGGCTGAGGTGGCACAAATAAAAAGAATAAAAATTCCGTGCTAGATGTACATGTTTAGGTCGTTTTACGGAACACCTCTTATGAAGCGCAGTACCCACTGTGATGCATTGTTGAGAACCATTGCCGCAATTCTTTGTCGTTGACTGTTTATGGCAGATATCCTCACGTGCTACACAAAGAATCATGCCGCATGTAGGTTTGATTCAAGAAAAGCAGGAAGCTGAAAACTGACTCATAAAACCCCTTGTCCATCACACTACGGTACACTCACTACCAACTCATCTTTGCTCGTCCCCTTTGCCCCAGCAATTCAGTATACAACATTTAAATTTCGTCACTACTTCTTCATTCATCTTACACTGTATAAAAACACACTGTAAAATAATTAAATTGGATAACACATTTATAATGAAAAACAGAGAGAGAGAATAAAATAGATCAAAGAGTAATTAGTGGAAATGTCGGCAACATTAGAAAACGTGGTATACACTTAGAAGTATACGAATAAACAGTGAACAATGGTGTACGAAATTGTGCTCTATTAAAATTAAAAAATGCATAGTTTCGCTAAGAAACGTAAAATTAGACCTCAATTGTCAGTACCCAACGAAGAAAGGAAGCAAAAATTTGCTAGCAGACGGCACTACCTAATGTAGGCGAAAAACGAAGTAGAAATTACCGCACGTAAAGACCAAATATTTATTAATGAACTGATTTAGAGCTAGAAAATAAATCAAATTGCAAATACCTCTAATAACCGACGACTGATGATACTATACTTCAGTAAAGCGAAACACGTCTGGTGGGAAAAGCAAACGCATTTTCTTGTAGTTGTAACGACGGAACAAAAAAAAAACCCAGAAAAGGTATTTGTATATTGAGGAGTTTAACTGTCATGGTTTTGAAGTGAAATGTCATTGCCTCATCAAAAAGTACACAGCAAATAAAGAACTAAAATTTCACGATGGACTCTGGACATTAGCGACAGCAACTTTATAAGACTTGACATGAGTGTATACCTACTAGCTCTAGGCTTTTGAGGTTGTGTAAAAGGCTAAATGCAGTTCACTGTAGTGCTCCGTGTTGGACAAAATGTGGATTACCTGACGCATACATTACGTGATCAAAAGTATGTAGACGCCTATTAGTGGACATTGATATGAGGTGTGTGTCTCCGTTCGTCTATGTCGTCTTGGTCACAGCTCACGACATTTTCAATGTGTTGTTTGAATGTCTTTGGAGGAATGACAGACGTTTCATCTTGAAAAGGCCAAACCAGAAAAGATACTGATGTTTGAGACTGGAGTGAAGGCTACTTTCAATCTCATTCCTAAGGTGTTACATTGGGTTCAGGTCAGCCATTTCACTTCAGGATTGCTGTGGTCCTCAGACCATCACCTCACTGATACTTCTTTGTGACGGTTACATGGTCATTCTGATAGAAACAGTCATCATCTCTGAACTGTTTCTCGACTGTACGCAGTACACTATGCTGTAAAACCTGTTCATACCCTCTCATTTAGCGTTTTCTTATGTGCAATAAGGGGACGTCACACTAACCTTGAAAAATACTTCATTCCATTACACCATCTCTTTCACGCTTCGCTATTAGCGTTGCACATCGTGGCAAGTAGCGTTCTCCTGGCTTTCGATAAATCCAAACTATTCCATGGGATTCATTACTCCCAACCATCCGTGTCGAGTCATTCACTGCCCAGTGGCATTGCTCTTTAACCAGCTAAAGTGTTGTTTAGCATTGACTAAAGACGTGTGTGTATTCTGGGGAACCGCTCCTATGTACAGTCATTGTGCTAGATGGATTGCTCGTAGCACTTGGAACTCATGAGTGATTTATTCTATTACTTTACTGCGATTTTTAAAAGCACACAGTAATGCTAGATTGGTCCTGACTAATGAAGGTGATCATCCATCGTTGGTAAGTGCAATTTTAAAACAAAGAATTAAATCTGCTGAATCTTGATTTAACTGTGGTCGTTAATCTGCATTTCCTCTTCACAGTCACATCACCAGCAATCGTTTGGGAAACCTTACAGGGACTGAAATGATTGTAATGTACTGGTTAATCAGATGATATCCAATGACTCCTGCATGTTCGAAGTCGCTGAGCTCTAAATTGGCTCTGAGCGCTATGGGACTCAACTGAACTTAGAACTACTTAAACCTAACTAACCTAAGGACATCACACAACACCCAGTCATCACGAGGCAGAGAAAGATCTCATAGTGTATCAACACCACTTCAGGTGTGATGCTTGGTGCAGGAGGTCTCTAAATAGACCAAAGAGGAATTCTTTAAAGGAAGTGAATATAAAGGTGACGAAATTTCTGAATCAGGACAGACCTTGAATAAGCTAAGATCAATAAGGACACAATATTATCAGTGAGCAAATCTGTAATATCACCAGTGAAATAATTAATGATATCATCTTTGTTAGTAGGAAGTCATGCTACCTCTCTTCTCTCCCTATAGCCAACTAATCGCACTTGACTATTCAAAATAAAATAACCAATGAAAATCCGAAGATGCTGTAAATAGGAGAATTGTACTAATGGTAAATTGAAAACCTCTCCCTATCCACTGCCTTCAGCCAATCATAACACAACATTAAAATGCAACAATCAGTGAAAAATTCAAGATGATGCCACTACTCCACATGTGTCATTGGGAAATTAAAAACCCTCCCCTCTCCTCTCACCTGTCTCCTACAAATCAGAGTGGAGTATGAAAATGAACCAACCAGTGAAACAATATCCAAGATGATAGATGCTTTATGCCACACACCCTTTCCTCTCCCCTTCACTTATAATGCAGTATTTAAATGATGCCTCGGCTACGCAGTAAATAGTTCGTAACCTCAATTAGAAAGACAAAGACTTGCATTTTTACCTTGAAAGATATTCCCTATTGTTGTTTCCTGAAATAGTCATACTAGAGTTAATCTATCTATGAATATTAAAAGTTACTGGACTCTTATAAACTCCTATATTAGTTAAAATCACAAAAATTGCTTACAATAATTGATAACTAGTTTTGGCCAAAACAGTGAGTCATCTTCACGTAAAATATAAAAACGATCACAATGTTCTCATAGCAACCTAGACACAGTAACATTCGTCTCATTCAATCTGAAGAAGGCTAGTTGGTTTGCCACAACTTGTTATCAATGATTATAAATATTTTTTGTGATCCTGACACTAAACTGAGAATGCAATAACTTATAACATTCATTGCTTCTAAAAGGTGTTTTCCTATTTCTGTATCTAATCACTGAAATATTGTTATTTTAGTGTATGATAATGGTGGAAGACACGATATTGTTTGTGAAAATGAAAGATGACTGGCGTAATATTTAAATGTTTCCAACGTAGAAGATAAGTTACATAAAGCTACACACACACGAACTTTACAGTGTACCATCTCTTTCTTCTCTCCCCGTCACACCTCACTCTCCTCCCCTTCAGAGTCCAGTATTTTAAACAAAGAAAATAAAAGAGCAAATAGAAATTGGGTTCCGTCGACGCTGTGCTCATAAGTATCTGAACGACATAGATTATTTTTTCAAAGATCTCCCTTTCACATCGCCCAATCAGAGCCTACTATTTTAAAAACCATTACAATGAAAAAGTTAATTATGGGTAGCTCCATCTTCAAAAATACCTGAAACACTTATCAACACTACATAAAAGTATCTGAGTTACGTAATAAATGATAAACAATGTTTGCTTTACTGTCTGTAAAGAAACTTTTATGGACTGACACACCTGTCACACAGGTAATTTTCATTAGGAAACAACTGAAAACAAATATTCGCTTGTAATATTTAATAAAGGAATTAGTAATATGTAATCAATACTGCATTATTGCCAAGCATGAGTTTACTTTAAATACTATCTTGCAAAACCTGAAAACTCGAAATGAAATCATCTGCTGATTTATGTCACCAGTTTGTTGGAGACCATTTTCCAGTCGTGAACGCAATCCTCTTCTTCTTCTTCTTCTTCTTCTTCTTCTTCTTCATTGAAAGCAATATCATCATCGTTGTCATCATCATCATCACCATCTTCTCCTTCTTCTATCTACTCTTCATATTCCTCATCATAATTACCATCTTCTTCTCCAGCTCCTATTTTCATGAATAAGTTGTTTCTAATGTATTCATTTGTATTCTTTTGGAGAAGTAGTCACAATCTCTGGGAAGTGGGTCTGTTGCAAGTTAATGTACAGTACATTCCTCTTGAACCATATGTATCTCTCCTCTGACAAAGCCTGATGAGTCTTTTTTGTACAAAACATTAGCGACAGCTTGAATTTCATCTGAAACTGAGAACAATGTCTCATTAATACCTGCATAAAGCAATGATAGGAAACTATATATTATTGTTTTACACTTTTATTCATTGATTTTGATGGGGAGCTGAAGTGCATCTTCTCGTCTTCTGACAATTCCTGACAGGATTAGTTGTAAGCAACACTAGGCACAACTGGATTAAAGTTTGAAATTGAGAATAATACTCGTATATCTCCACTAAGTCATGGTGAGAGGCGCAATGAATATTGTATTTCGTATATTGATTCGCTACATTACTTGTGGATGACCGAAAATTAAAAAAAAATATTCACTCAATTACTTTATACAAAATTAGCAAAAGTCAGCAATGTGTTGCTGTGCATCATTCCAGTTAAATGGGACAAAATGAAATGAGAAAACATGCATATATCTAATACCACAGTGGTAGCTTGTGTACTAGCATATTAGCAACAGAGATGGTTTTCATTTTAATGTGTACTAATTACCTGACTGTAAGTGGCTTTTTCCTACAATGAAGCGCCAAAGGAACTGCTATAGGCATGTGTATTAAAATACAGAGATATGTAAACATGCAGAATACGGCGCTCCTGCCGGCAACGTCTATATAAGACGACAACTGTCTGACGGAGTTGTTAGATCGCTTATTATTGTTACAATGGCAAGTCACCATGATTTAAGTGAGTTTGAACGTGGTGCACACGACTGATGGGACACAGTATCTCCAAGGTTGCGAAGAAGTGGGGATTTCCTGGTACGATCATTTCACGAGTGTACCATGAATATCAGGAATCAGGTAAAACATCAAATCTCCGACACTGCTGCGGCTGGAGAAAGATCCTGCAAGAACGAGACCAATGACGACTGAAAAGAATCGTTCAACGGGACAGTAGTGCAACCCTTCCGAAAACAACTGCTGATTTCAATGCTGCGCCATCAACAAGTGTCAGCGTACGAAAAATTCAAAGAAACTTCATCGACATGGGCTTTCGGAGCCGAAAGCTCACTCGTGTACCCTTGATAACTGCTGGACGCAAAGCTTTACGCCTCGCCTGGGCCCATCAACACCGACACTGGACTGTTCATAGCTGGAAACATGTTGCTTGACCGGGCGAGTCTCGTTTCAAATTGTATCGAGTGGATGGACATGTATGGGTATGGAGACAACATCATGAATACGTGGACCCTGAATGTCAGAAGGGGAATGTTCAAGTTGGTGGAGGGTCTGTAATGGTGTGGGGCATGTGCAGTTGTAATGATGCGGGACCCATCGTGACACGTACGTAAGCATCCTGTCTGATCACCTGCATCCATTCATGTCCATTGTGCATTCCGTCGGACTTGGGCAATTCCAGGAGGGCCATGCGATAACCCACGCGTCCTTCATTGCTGCACAATGGCTCCAGGAACACTCTTCTGAGTTTAAACACTTCCGCTGTCGACCAAACTCCCCAGACATGAACATTATTGAGCATATCTGGAAAGCCTTGGAACGTGCTGTTCAGAAGGAAAATCCACACCCTATTAATCTTACGAATTTATGGACCGCCTGGCAGGATTCATGGTGTCAGTTCCCTCCAGCACTACTTCAGACATTAGTCGAGTCCATTCCACATCGTGTTTCTGCAGTTCTGAATGCTCGCGAGGGCACTACGCGATATTAGGCAAGTGTACCAATTTCTTTGGCTCTTCAATGTACCAATAACAAGTAGGATACCAGGTTCTGACTGGAGAGTAGAGAGGGCAGAGGAGGGGCCCAAAGCAAACCTGTGCCATCATTGACTTTGAAGATTTTTTTTTAATGCTCACAATGTTGCACACTTTTAGAATTTCTTTCCAGTAACTTCTTTCATTTGTAAATCTCCCATAAGTGCCATCCCGCATTATTAACTTTCCCAATTCCTAGGATTCCGCCCTCTTGAATTTTGATGTCGGAAAGTGTTTGGATATTTCGGCGTTAGTAATTTGGTGAATGCTAGAGCAACAACAAAGCTAATCCTCAGTCTTGAGAGGTGGTTCACAGAAACCATATAAATTACCCCTAATTTTTGCTAATTTAAGGGTTAGCCTCGTGAAGTATTTCTGAAAATAATCCCAGCGTAAGAACTGAAACACTGACTTGTGTAGGAAGCAGAAGAAGAACTTACATGAAGTAAAGACATAGAAGATTTTAGTATTATTTCGAAAGACTTTTACAACCCTAGTGCTTCGGCAGACATCACTTTGTGATACACCTCGAGTTTGTCCTCCACTCTGTATCGGATCTCGTACCACAAGCAGGCTGAGATGGAGCTTAATCCTCCATACTCTGCATCATGCCTTCGAGACAGGAATCGAGTGATGCAGTGATAGTGGTTAAGGAACTATACAGAGGACTGGAGTGGAGTAAACCATAGATCCGTATTCAATCATCCAGATTTAGGTTTCCCATAGTTATCGTAAATCATTTAGAGTGAGCCATCCGGCTTGCTTTTATCGTACTCTTTTGCGATGGTTTGGCTGCGTCTTCTATTTCTTGGATAACTCGATTGTTCTCTCCAAATTTTCTCGGCAGATGTCTTGTGCAGCGAGTGCGAGGCAGTCTGGGTTCGAGCAAGTTGCCATGGGTTCTCTTCGAGAAGAACGCCGTGGGTTGTGTGGTTGTCTTCAGCGAGGTGTCGCGAGTGACGCGGTGTGCGGTGTGCGACCACAGATGCAGGGACAGCAGGCTATAGTGCGTCAAAGGCGGCTGCTACTTGTGTAGTACGGCGGTCTGCGTTGCCACTCCTACAGCCACGTGTGTCTCGAAGGGCTCATTATTATCCTGAAGAGCAGATCAGGAGGCTCTGTGTTATTTTGGAATTCTGTTTAGTGGTCTCTTACGGAGTCTGCATGAATTGCTGAGATTCTGGCAGACTATTGCAGAGATCGTTGTCAGTCGTTCTTACTCTGGTATCCTGTCGCCACCATAATAATTCTAGATGATCTACAGTGCTAAGCTCTGTGCCGGTGATTTCCTTGTACAGAGTCCTACAGAATGTGGTGAGAAGTTTTGTACTGCGTTTCCGGGTCCTGGTTGCATCTTAGAGCCGAGCTATGTTTAGTCTGACGTCAAAGTTTGAGCAGTGTCGTGGCCTCAAGACAGTCGTGTTTTGTTATCGTTCAAATCAATTGTTACTGCCCGTAACAAGTGTATAAGTGCTACCCCTTGTGGTATAGTTATGTTGTTTGTTTGTTGTAACAAATCTATGTTCTACCCAAATGTTGTTGCCGGCCGAAGTGGCCGTGCGGTGAAAGGCGCTGTAGTCTGGAACCACAAGACCGCTACGATCGCAGGTTCGAATCCTGCCTCAGGCATGGATGTTTGTGATGTCCTTAGGTTAGTTAGGTTTAACTAGTTCTAAGTTCTAGGGGACTAATGACCTCAGCAGTTGAGTCCCATAGTGCTCAGAGCCATTTGAACCCAAATGTTGTTCTTTGTTAATGCATTGCAAAGGCCACCTTGATGACTGATATTTTCTTAAAAGCACACGGAGCAACCAATTGACGGTGAGGCTTGTACCTGAGTGTTGTTATTGGAAACCAGGCTCTTAAGTAATCTGGGCTTTATTTTGTCGTATTGTAATCTAGACAGTGTTGTAATTTGTCATGCTGCAAATGATAATTTTTTCTTTCAGTTAGTTACAAAGAATCGTTATGTCCTTATAAGCTTTTCACTACCGTTTTTTTGGAACTATCACTGTTTCTAATGAGATACATTAGTTCCTATAGGTAGATACTACTTGAAAAGACTGTGTGCCTACGATTTAGATGGCCAAGGCCCATAGTGCTCAGAGCCATCTGAACCGTCTTGAACCTACGATTTACGTCATTTGGCATTTGTGCATTTAATTTTTATAACTGAAAGGGTTCACTAGCTGAAGTCACGTAATTATTGTTGTTCCTTTCAATGTCTGTTCACTGCAATTAACTTGGGTGTAACACCTTCACAAATTTTAATAATTTGTATGATAATTGCAAGTTCATTCTTTGGCAATTGAGTTACGTCTAGTCACGAAAGCGCAGCTAAATGTTTTAACTCAGGCTTTAACTTATATAGATGGAACCTAAACTCTACGAAACTGATGCTTGTTTTGAAACCCTCTTTTCCTGATCTGTAGGTCATTTGTAAAATTTCTAGTTTCTTGTGGATCACCATCACATTGTGTTAGACTGTTACTTTTTGTAGCACGATATCATAAAAGTTTTGTTCACTCTGTGACATTTACAACAAGGTTCTTCGGTTTTAATATCGGAATTTGAATTTCTGTGTATTACATTATTCACAGCAAAATGTGTAAGGTAATTTTGGCCCAGCACCTTATCACTTCCTTCCCACCCATCCCATTACATAAAGTAAATACTGCGGTTGTTCAGTTTAAAAAATAACACGCCTAATCTCCTTCCCCGTCAGCTTCACCGGAGATTGCGCTTGTGTTTCTAAGGCACAAAAATGTCAATTGATAAGCAAAGACTTCGTGTGCAACAGTAAGTACCCAGGGTTGGAACAAAAAATGTACAGGACACTGAGAGAAGGAACATTTCGTGTAAAGGCCTGTTAATGACGAAGCCACTAGAGTCACAGCACAAGACTGGTTCGGGAAAAGAAGAGAAGGGACTGAGGCATGTATTTCCCAAAGATTTCCTCCCAGTATTCGGCTTAAGCGGTTTAGGGAAACCAGAACAACTTAAATCTGAATGTCCGAACAGCAATAAGAATGGACGTCCTCTCTAATGCGAGTCCAGTGACATCACTGCGTCACATTAATTGGTAACTGAGAAAACCCACATAAATAGATAAATAGATGAATAATCCTCAGGTAGTACGGCCCTCAGGTGAATGATTACCTACAAGACGAATCATTTGTCGTACAGAATTATTGTCCACTTGTCTTAAGTCCTTGTAGCGTGTGGTAACACAGTGGTCTAGTCAATCAACTCAGTGGTTTACCACGTAAATGCTCATAACCTTTGTTTCAAATTATCGACTACTTGACCTGAAACAAAATATTTGAGACTTATGCTGCAAATGTATGTACTTGCTCAGTTAGTGGGTGTGGCCTATTACGTAGGGCACATTTGAATTCACAAAATTTTTCACTCGTTTCTGAAAATGTTTTAGTACTCAGTTTCCCGTGAGGCTGCACCGTAGCTCCGCCGACTTTCTCTTTCGATGAGAACGCATATGCAGTGAACCTCATACCCACTGCCGCTGCGTTGATCGAGCACATTGAAACAGTTCAAATTCAGACTGCAGTTGCGTACTAATATGGTGCGAAAAACAAATTCACGGTGATGCGAGAAAACTCTTCCCTCAGGCTCCGCATACGCAATGAAGTTTGTTGTACGATGAAGAGGTCACAAACGCATAAGACAAATGTTGGCGAAATATTATTATATAGGCTTTCTTGTCTGCAGTTTCGATGTAGGTTAATTACGAGACGCTGTGTGCCATACAAAAAGCTGTTACATTGACTGCAAAACTGCGGTGGTTGCTTGGGAGATTAGAAATCCATAAGCTTCTAATTTTATTACTTTTTTGTTCGCGAACATATTTCTGGGTCTTCTAATTACAGTCACTTGTTTCAATGGTTTTTGCACGTGAAAAACTCTAAGTTTCTGAGTAATACGAATTACACCCCATAGTTCAATATCTAGTCCCTCCTCCTCTTTTGCACGATCTGGCTTCTCTGGAAGATGAGGTGGGCCGAGGGGAAGGCATGTATGGCCAGCTCTTTTGCTAAAAATAAAAAGTTAGACATAACAGTATGGTTAGACATTGAGTTCTATACAGACAGAGCGCCACCGCTGTTGGATGGGTATGTGGGAAGGAACAGGCCACTGAGATCGAAGGAAACATTGCTTCATCTGCTCTAAGTGATGTGGAAAATGTGAATGCGTAAATAACAACGGCATGACTGGGATCTGAGCTTTCCACTTTACGACTACATGTCCAGTGTCATATATCCAGATGCTTCGGGTTTGTTCCATTTCCTCTACGACCACAACAAAGGAAACTAGTAAATCACTCAGATAATCAAGTTGTTTACTCCGAACAATTAGTGATCAATGATGTTTTGTGTTAGTAACTACAAATACACAACTTCTACACGCCATTTTATAGACTGTTTATGGCGTACAGATCTGTTTCTGCTCAGTTTTTTCTGTTATTATCTCGAGACTTGCGTAGTATGTACGTATGAGAGTCTGCATATAAATTCCGATTCGAAGATTATTCGAATCCTTGCACAATATGTAGAATGGAGGTTCAACGAAGCTGTGGCAGACACATACTCCGTGAGTTTCAAAAATCTTTTTGTACACAGACACGAACATAATTACTACTTACATTGCTCTTGGTTTGGAAGCGCTCATATGAAGCAGGTCGTGAAAGTTTAACGTGATCTCTCCATCTTTTTAAAAATCGACTGGTTTATAATCGAAGCTGAACTTTAAGATTACCTACTATATGTCTCTCTTTTTCCTGCCATTCCAGTCAGCTTTCTGTTGTTGTTGATTCTAAACAGAGTGGCTGTTTCCACTTTAGATGGTTCCTAGCACAGTCCGACATAGCATACAGTATTGAAACTACGAAAGCGTTCACATCACGCGTAGGTCGAATACATTTGAGTGTAACGTACCTGAGTATTTCCTGATGACTTTCGATGCAAAGGCACAGGTCGCTGTACATTTTGTCGTGAACGACGGCAGATGCGCTCTGCATTCGGTGAAGTTCGCCTGCTCCACTCTCGTCCACCCTCAGCTTCTTGATCCTCAGCGCGAGCACCTCTAGCTGTGAAGCTACCAGTATCATGATGGTCGCGAACAGGCAGTCCACGCCGATGCTGACATCGGCCATCCACGTGCCCGTCACGCACTGGATGACGTAGGACAGC
The DNA here is from genome assembly GCF_023864345.2 of Schistocerca serialis cubense. Classification (NCBI taxonomy): domain Eukaryota; kingdom Metazoa; phylum Arthropoda; class Insecta; order Orthoptera; family Acrididae; genus Schistocerca; species Schistocerca serialis. The sequence goes on along the minus strand of NC_064646.1, from coordinate 209,535,563 downwards.
TGGTAGTAGCTGGTGGTGTTGTCCCAGGGATGCTGCGCAAAGGGCAGGCGCCGCTCACCGGGGTGAGCGATTAGAGGCATTGGGAACCACAGGAGGCATTGTGAAGCTAAGAAGAGCAGCAGGCCCAACGTGAGGCGAGTCGCTCTCCTGCGGGACCTCTGAACGATATTCTCCAGCGCAGGATCGCTGGAGTACTGCTCCCTCTGGGCCAACATCAGCGAATCGACGGAACGAGCCATACTGTTGTACCGCTGTCGGTCTCGTGTGAAGAAGACCAACTTGAAAGTGCCGCTGCACATGGTAAAGGTATTGGTTAGCACCAACGTTGTGGCCTCGAAATCTCCCCAGCTGAAGAAGACAGCCAGCGAAGCTTCCACGAAGTTCCAGACGCCCAGAGCGAAAACGAAGACGACGTACAGATCGAAAAGACGGGAATTACTTAACGGCCACACTCCGAAGAGCCATAGGTGACGTATGTTGAGCTTGAGGACCGATCGTCCGCTGGAGGGCCAGGAGAGTGGCTCACCCGCTGGTCGTCCACTGCCCATTGAATTAACCGTATGATCTGCTACCACTACCTCTTGTATTTGCTTGGGGTCGGTACCAGCCTTGTAGTGAATGACCAGCGACTGAACTGCTTCCTTCCCAACGCTAGACGGAGGAGTGGGGAGTGTGAAATACTGTTGAAAACTTCAGATCACTCATTGTCGTAAACCAGTCGAATTGAAAGTAGCCTGTGTATAGATATTCATGGCAGGTGGGTCCCAGAAATTACTGAGTTTGAGATGAGATTTAAATTATCCAGCAGCACAATAGCATCTATACCTGAATTATTTAATTTCTTCGACTTTTACCCTCTTCTCAGTTGCATAATGCAAACCGACGTAGTACGACAGTATCAATAAGTAATAGGAGTTCCCAGGTATCAGTTACTGCATTTATAAAGCTATAAATCGACATATTTAAAAACTGCATGTCCCTCATTCCGTTAGACTTATCTCCGTCTGTTTTATGTTACGAGGTGGAAGACAAAAAGCTGCTGAATTAATGTACATCTCCACAAAAACGAAAAGTAAAAAAATAAAATACTTAACAATTTTGTTCAAAAGGGAATACAGAACACTATGCGAAGGAATTGCTGGTATGTGACAATATGTATGAGTACACGGCAGTACGCACTGTCCGTGATGATGAGAAAGCATGATTACTGATTACTTCGTTGCAAGCACAGACTTACACCTCCTGAGAAACCCATAACCGAAACTGCTCTAGTACCTGGCTGTTCTGAAGAACTGAGTATCGTCATGGCACAAGAGCAACTCTAGAAGTTTGATTAACACTACGTTTACGTTCAGCTTCGTAGCGGCTTTAAATTTCACAACAAAGTAAACTTATGATGAGGAAAGTTGTATGCGAAACAGAGACAAATTTGTCGTTTATAATTTTCATGATTACCAATCAAAGTCACTGAACGTATAGCGTTTTTAGTACATCGTTATTCCCAGAATATGATTAATGTCTAATACATCCAGCAACAAGTTCGAGTGGCATCGTTCTCTAACAAGCGTTTGCAGCAATAGGAACACAGAATCATGTTACAGCATAAGTTTCACTTCCCACGTCCAGATGCTACAATTTCCAAGAGAAATGAGACATTCAGATAATTCTGGAAACCTGCAGTCTTCAGTACGAAGAAAAGAAAAAATTAGGCGAGGTGGAAGAGCGATAATAATTATTTCGTGTAGAAGAACAAATTATTTTTCAGCATGATCTACTCTCAGGCGAATGTACTTGTCCAGCGTTATTCTTGTGAGGAGATTCCATCCCTCAAATATGCGTATGGAAGACGACATACTCATCGACGGCTGTCGTAACTACGTCACAAGATAGAAAACATTTCTCAGTCACAGTTTCCTTGGATGGGAAAAGAAATAAGTAACTACTATCTTCAAATACCTCGGTTTTCATTTGGTATTGTACTTTTCTAATGAGATTAATCATTTAATTTTTTTCGAACTTAGTATAAAAAACATGCATAGTTTTTGCTGCTTGTGGTTTCCCTTTCCAAGGAAATAATGGAAAGGAATCCAATTTGTTAGCTGCGACGTCACTGCCTGACTACTGTTTTACCGTTTGGTTTCTATCATCCACGGCAGCAAACCTGTGAATAAAAAAGATGCATTGTTTTTAAACAGCTCCAAATGTTTCGAAGAAATTAGTTTCCACATTTACTCATTCTCTGCATTAAACAAACTGTAGCTCTCGAAGCTTCCTCACTACTAATTATTCGAGTAAAATATCCCGTTATCTGTGTTTTGGTATCCTGTGCCATCACCTATATCACAAACTTTGATCGTCCATCACGTGGAAGCACAATTCGAACTTCCTTTACGTTTTCGCCTGCGGCTGCAGTTTTAAACGTCCTTGCTATGAACACCTTAAAAGTAAGTGGTCGAACTGCTAAATTAAAATTCAGTCATCCATTAATTGTTAAGATGATGGACCATATCTATCGTAAACTTTCACCAGTTTCACATGAATTTGCGTTGGCGCTAAACCACTAAAAAAGCGGTTTCCGACTAATCAAACACATCAGCATCGCTTCCAAGTGCCATACAAATAAAATTACTTCTTAGCTAAGGTTGGTACCTGACTTACGTTCTTCCACAACAGCTACAAAAGAGAAATAGTAAAAAATTTATGTTCATGAACTCTATTTTTCAAATGCTCTTTACTTTCCAGCTCTCATAACATCTTTCGTCTTTGGCAGAAGCCTGTTCAATATTGCCGCCGCGCTTTCATTTCTACATTAGTTAGGACGTGCTCAGAAGATGAATATTCGTTCTCTTGCTAACTTGGATCGTGTAGCTTTTTCGAGCTAACTGATATTGCTAATAGCAAATGCCGTTATCGCGTTATCGTGTAGATGTTCCCTTGCAGATAGCAGTGTACGGATGAAGTGTAGCCACTGGGATTAATGAAGCGCTGTTGCGTATATGTTTCGTTTACAGGTGCAGTCATATACATTTTCTTTAAGAATTTCGTCGGCTATGTGCACTGTTGCGATGCATTTGAGTGGAGTTTTATATTCATAATTTTCGGTCGTCATGAGTTGTTTTCATGAGAGGCCTTGCGTTTTGAAAGACAATTGAAAGTCCCGGTGCTGTACGACCAATGTAGAAATGGACTCGGCGTGAAATGTTAAAAAAAATAATTGTTATCATGTACAGGACATTTTTAAATCCAGTCTTTTCTTTTCTGTAACACGAATACCTGTATTTACAAAAATTCACAGCGACTCCTTTCATTGACAGCATTCGCTCCTTGTACAGACTTTTGTCCATCAGTATAACATCTCTCAGCCATTGACGAATTTGGTCAAGAAGTACGTTTACGAGTTTTTATGTTTCCATTCAGACTTTTTGCTTAGAACTGAAAATAACGTATCATTGTTTCTACTACCGTATTTATATCTTACCCATAAGCTACGTGGTAAGGAGGCAACAGAAAGTAAATTGCTCCATCTATTACGGCCAGCAATCGTTTTCCAAAATGTCTGCTGATTCGCGGATTTTGCATCGAAATTAAATGTTTCTGAAAATACGTTAAATTAACATAAAATATATTATGAGGTATGTGCTTCACCAGAGACCCACAGTGGGTAATTTAAATCTTTGCCATCACATATAGTTTTGCTCTCTGATTTCAGTCTCTTAGAGGAAGACTAATTGAATGGACGTTCTATCATCAGACATTCTCCTAGCAAGACACGAATTATTATATTGTGCAATCAGGTCAGCATTTTGCGTACAAAGATTGAAGACAATTATTCTGGTGTGCATTGATCATATTATTTTATTGTCCCTGGTATTGATAACTATTTATTTATGGCGAGACACGTTAGAGTATAGTATTTTTACTGTGTTGAGTGAAGGCAAGAAAAGACAGTATACATCGAGAAAGATCCTATTCCAGTGTTCTATCTCTTTCTAAACTCATCGTAACCGTGATAATAGACTTACAATAACATTCATTTCCATAAATGTCACAATTAATTTTCCTTTTACTTTGTCAGACAAAGTCACGATAGCAGTTTAATTGCTATTCAGGAAATAGTTTCATACAGAAAAATCTGGAAAATTAGAGCGAGCATATTTCTTGGAATTTGAACAGTCGAGGACTTTCCCACTGCCCACTGAGTGCAAGCAAATACAAGTAAGACAACGAACGACCAGCAGTACCCCAGATTATCACAAATGCTACTAATTAGGAGTTACGTCGTCAACAGTTGTGCTTTTGCTAAAATCGCTTCAGACTTACGTGTAGTAGTAGTAGTAGCCTCCTTGTACTACTGGTAGTACAACTCCTACTACAATGGAGTAGTAGCAGTACTAGTGGTTGTAGCAGTAGTAACAGCAGAGGACTACTTCTGTTCTACTGCTTCTGCACTACTAATATTTTACTCAGCAGTTGACTTTGTCGATGCCAACAAACAATAGCGCACTGTTTGCTCATTTTGGACGTTCTATCAGATAAGTTGTTAAGTTACATTCAATATCATTTTCTTTTAAACGATCAACCATTTATTACGTCGAATCGTCTGCACACACATTCGTTGACCCAACGGCAATGTTGCCGTGATCTTCAGTCATAAGACTGGTTTAATGCAGCTTTGTACGTCGCTCTACCACCTGCAGTCCGCCTCAGGGTCGATTCCTGCGTTCGGTACTGAGTAGGGAGAGAGGCTACAGATTTTGACTTGTGTTGTGACGCTGCTCCTCCTTTCCCCCCGTATATAACTTGCTGTCACCCTCACCAAAAGTAGTAACAGCTCTTATGGAAATGAATGTCATTACTTTTAGGAAAGTCTACTGGTGGCTATACTCAAAATAGTAATCTAATCTTTGCTGTAGTTTTATTTTTCTTCTTCTTATACATCTCATGGATTGGACCATGAGACTATTCCGTCTACACATATCGCCTGTCCTTCTCTTCTTAGATCATCTAACATATCTTCTTGATGTTAGTTCGTAAGTTAAAACTAGTTTAGGAGGTAGTCTACAGTTCATTCTTTGTAAGTGTTCGTTCCAGGTGTTGTACATAGTTGCACCACTTTCAACTAAAACTACACTCCGCCCTAACAGGCCATGAGTGCCCAAAGGGACCGACCTGCCGCCATGTCATCCTTAGCCCTCAGGCGTCACTGGATGTGGAAATGGAGGGGCATGTGGTCATCACACCGCTCTCCCGGCCTTATGTCAGTTTACGAGACTGGAGACGCTACTTTTCAATCAAGTAGCTCCTCAATTTGCCTCAGAAGGGCTGAGTGCACCCCGCTTGCCAACAGCGATCGACTTTACAACAGTTCAAGCAGATCTCATTAATAGCTTTTATTACAATAAAGTAGACTGACAATACTTAACTTGGGTATACAATGGCGTAGCAAGCGTTGGGAAACATCCAAATAATCAACGGCATTTCTCTATATTCGTCGTGTAGGGAGTTCGACCACGGCGGGGGAGGCAGGACTTTGGGCGCATCGCTGGACCGGAAGCTGTGGGTACAAGGGACGTCATGTTTCCAGTCGTACCCCGCCATCTGAACTTCACTCTGGCGGAAACGTCCTCCGGAAAACAACGAGAAGGGTACGCGACCCCTTCCTGATGCCATGAACCAGATGAAAGCGGTGACTGCTGCGGTGTGGGCGGGTCCAGCTCCGTCGATAAGACGGGAGGAGGAGGAGGAGGAGGCGAAGGCTCCGTCTCCATGTGGTCCTTCCGCGGTGTCGTGAGGACCCTCAGGCGGCTACTGTGGCCGCGGCGCTGCCCTCTGGACCTGTGAGTCTAGTGGAAGAGACACTGAAAGATCATCATGCACTAGACAGAGGCGAAGCTGGTCTTGATGGCGGCACTGCAGGCCATCTGGACCTCAAATAAGATGCATGTAAGCGCCAAGTCAACGGACGATCTCGCCTCGCGCCCACCGCCTGCTGCCGCTGAAAACCTTCTGGAAGAGAATGTCATGCGGCGAGAAGCGATAGTTGCGGCCTTCCTTCGGCGCCGGATGCTGAGGACGTTGGAGAAGGTGCAGCAGTGTCCGATGGCGGCGGCCGTGAAACAATTCCGCCGACGATGTTCCACCTTGGTGGTGCGAACGACAGGAAGCGAGCTACAGTTGCAATGCTTGATCCCTGGTGTGTGTGGAGCGAAGTTTGGCCATCTGTTGCTTGAATGTTCTGACAAAACGTTCCACTTCGCCATTTGACTGTGGATGGAACGGTGCGCTAGTTAGATATGTATGCCATTGCGTTCACAGAATTTTTCAGATTCATTTGACGTGAACTGAGGGCAGTTGTCTGACACTATTACCTCATTTATACCTTCTAGGCAAAAAATGGAGGACAACACCTGAACTGTGCTACGTGGCGTTGTCGAGTTAATTCGCACAGCGAAAGGAAATTTGCTATACGAGTCAACCACAATCAACTAACAAGTTTTCCGCACGTGCGTGACACTGTGAAGGCATTTGCTCTATTCGGGTGTCCATACCCTGTCAAGTACAGTGTTGACGCGCTGCTTCGTACGAACAGTCCCCCAGTGTCCTTGGTGAAGTAACTGCAACATTTCTTTTTGCAAACCTTTAGGGATCAACACAAGTGACTGTCCACAGTCATTTTGAATGAGAATTACACCTTTCTATACAACGAGGTTATGCCGAAGGGCAAAGTATTAGTGCACTAAAGAGTTCTTTACGCTATTCAATGAGTCAGGCCAAGATGTGCGAATGCATTTTAGCAAAATGTTCAAATCTGAATCAGCTTCCGTGGTAATTTTCCTATAGTTCATCGGAAAAGACAAAAGAAACTCAGAATCCTGAAAATCGATGTGATAATAAGATGCGCCGGCCAGGGTGGTCGAGCGGTTCTAGGTTCGAATCCTGCCTCGGGCATGGATGTGTGTGCTGTCCTTAGGTTAGTTAGGTTTAAGTAGTTCTAAGTTCTAGGGGACTGATGACCTCAGAAGTTAAGTTCCATAGTGCTCAGAGCTATTTGAACCATTTGATAATAAGATGCAGCAGAAGCGTCAAAGTCTGTATCAGGGCCAATCGGAAGACGTGAAAGTGCGTCCGTATTACCATATTGAGCTGTCGGACGATACACAATCTCGTACTGGTATTGAGGCAACATTAAAATCCATCTTTGCAATTTTTGGGCAGTTCGTGCAGGAACCAGTCTCAGTTGTTACGATGATCAATTTCAGCAATTTTACCAGTTGTTCCATAATTTCAACCCCAGCCAGTAACACAGCTGAATGCTCCCCAATTTCTGTATCATCGCTAAGTCACCCCTCCACTATTACTTTTCACGTACCATACAGTCCATTCAGTCATACACCTCGAAGTATACTGGCGTTTCCGTAATTTTAACGCCAGCCAGTAACAAAGCAGAATACTTTCCAATTTCTGAATCATTGCAAAATCATCCGTCCACTACTTTGCAAGTACAATATACAAGATTGCGAATACACACAAAAGCGTACCAGACAGTGTCCTATACCGATGCAGTACGTCGGAAACCACATGGCTTTAACAGCATAGCATTTTTAGGTGCAGAACCATGTAACCATAGGAGTGTGTATTTATGCTCTACGATAATTTCCGTGATTCCGGTACCTTCCCGGCACTTAATCCAGACAATGGAATAGGGCTTCATAATTGATAGAACTATGGATTTACGTAAAATGTTTCAAACTACATCTGTTTGGAGCACCATCAGGTATAAACCACACATTTCTTCTTAACCGTTTGTTATGTCGCTGCAACACTTGTAACGGTACCACCGACCACCATAAACAGCAATCAGGCTAACGTTATACTTCTGCGAAGAATTTTTGTTAGTTGTGACCGTGAAATAACCTAATGGAAAGAGAACAATCAGATTGAGATTCGTTTCCAAAACACTCCAGCAGAGTATCACTAACAGTAACCAGGTGGGTCAGGAACAGACGTACTCCCAGCACAAAAACAAGTTTTAACATTACATATTAGAATCGGTCGCCAGCCTAATTAGGCAACATGATAAAGCAGAAGGCAGTGCTAAGGCTAACCTAACCTTTCTTGATACACACACACACACACACACAAACACACACACACACACACACACACACACACACACTAGGCTCTTTCCTTGTATCTGTTCACACTACAACACTGTAACCTAACCTTGCAGATAAATATGCTACGAACTAGTAAGTCAGATGAACAAATGGCCAGTGATATGGGAAACAGTAACATATGCCTCTCAACAACACGTATCTTAAGTGAACTAGTTGCAACAGTTTATAAAACCAATTACCGACAAACATGAAACTAGTAGCAATACTGAACAGGAAAAAGCTTGAAATGATTCTGAATTTAAATCAAGGGGTCTGCTACTGATCATACTCTGCTACTTCATTGCTTCGTACAGGGACTCTATGCCTGTGCATTAACCAACTAGCATTAGAATAGATAACACAGTAAATAGTTCTTTCTTAAACTTGTTTTGAAGCAACTAAGCAGAATGTAAATCTAACAACTGTGACTCTGAAGGAGTATTTGCATTGCTTCATTAACTAATTAGCCTAGTTGATGAGGCACCTCAACTTTCATGGTTTGAAGAACCGTGCTCATTAGCCAGAAGTACGCCACTACGTATGAGAAATGGTAAGTATTCGTATCATTAATTATTAGTTAAGTAAAGCGTAACAAACCATAACTCTTCAATTAACAAATGTGCTTTCATAAGCAGTCTTTTGACTACTCAAACTTATAATTGGTCTTGCGAATAACAACACAATATTATATTCAATTTCAACCACTTTCTCATAATGAATTAGGACACTCGGGATTAAATTCACTAGGATAGGATTCCTGTCCAGGTTTCTGATTTCGGATAATCACAGGTGTAAGATACAGTCTTTAGCAACACCACAATAATTGTTACAAAATCAACCAAGTTTCACAAATACCTGGTCCGTTTACAGAGTGCCAAATTAAAAAAATTTTGTGGAAGGCTGGTGGCACTGGTGGCGCAATTTGCAGTGGCTATCAACCTGGCGGCGATGCAATCACAGCAATACCGTTGGCCTCGCCCTGTTACATATCCTCTTGGCGTTGGTATTATAATTATAGCGCCGAAAACCATACTATGATAATTATATCACTACATGCAGCATCCGAGGCCCATAAATATTTCCCTTAATCTCTTCTGGTCTCAAAACTCCAGGAATATGAGCCACTATGATCCGCTGATGCTAGCTAGGCGTTAACCACAGCACTGCTCAGCCCAGACTCCTTACCCGTCACAAAGGACGAGTTGTCACTTGCGCGCCAACCACAACTTTTCCACTCCGCCAGGCTACCTCCCTAGCTGTGGGGCTTCCCAAATCTTTTACATTTAATCCTACATTTCCTAATTGTGCACCAAGTCATTTGTAGTACATTAAACAGCAATCATTTCAATAGGTATTTAAATTCACAAGCATAATTTTAAAAAATCGTTCAAAATTTCACATAACTGAAACATGTATACATAGTCAAAGAATTTCCATGATAGATACAACATCATACACAAGCAATACTACAAACTGACACAGAAATATCGATACAGATACAAAATAGGTGTTACATACTCTCGTGTCTGCTATACACCAACATGTGGTGCTATCCTACTCGACTTGCACACATCTGGATAAATCTTGTGCATTTTAGTGGATGCTGCAGGTAAGATTGGTGTCGCAAGAGAGACTGGTCAAAGACAATGTGGGAGGGATCTGTCAATCTCCGACTTCATCATAGGAATGCGAGAGTACTCTGTGACGGCCATCCACACAGGGAAAGATGGCCAGTCGTACTTCTTAATTCTTCACTATGACGGATGCTCTGGAAGTATGTAGATAATTGCATCGGTATAGGACGCTTTCTGGTACACTTTTGTGTGTGTTCCCAATCTAGTATGTTGTATTTGAAAGGTAGTGGATAGGTGATTTAGGAATGATTTAGAATCTGGAAAGTATTCTGACTTGTTATTGGCTGGTGTTGAAATTACGAAACCGCTGGTATACTTCGATGTATACAACTGAATGGACATACTGCACAGTCATCTATCTACATTTGCGATCTAGGATATGGTACTCGAAAAGTAGTAGTGCAGGGGTGATTTAGCGATGACACAGAAATTGGGAAGCATTCTGCTGTGTTATGGCTGGTGCAGAAATTACGAAACAACTGGTAAATTTGATGAAACGATCATCCTAACAACTGAAGTGTATATTGCAGTATACAGTCCCATATCAATTGTGTCTTTCACATCCCATCCATCCGATGGTAAGCTGTTGATAACCACATGATGACTAACTGACTTCACTTGGTTGAGATGGAGAGATACTAGGTGGAAATATGGATATCTGCTGCTTCTCACTGTGGAACATGGGGTTAAAAGTAGAGATCACTGCCTTCAGACAGTTGTTCAGAAGTGTTCCTCAATGCTGCCGACTTGTCCTATTGCCATATGCTGCAACCCCCTTCACATGTCTGTGTTTCTTCACCCAGTATCACTTTTTATTTCTACTACCTCAGTATCCTTCTGTCAATGGTCAGCACTGGAACAATAATCATTTACATGGTTGCAAAATGACGAAACGGAACACTGAGACATCTGCCACCCTATCACTGTGGAAGATACGATTAACTACACTCCTGGAAATGGAAAAAAGAACACATTGACACCGGTGTGTCAGACCCACCATACTTGCTCCGGACACTGCGAGAGGGCTGTACAAGCAATGATCATACGCACGGCACAGCGGACACACCAGGAACCGCGGTGTTGGCCGTCGAATGGCGCTAGCTGCGCAGCATTTGTGCACCGCCGCCGTCAGTGTCAGCCAGTTTGCCGTGGCATACGGAGCTCCATCGCAGTCTTTAACACTGGTAGCATGCCGCGACAGCGTGGACGTGAACCATATGTGCAGTTGACGAACTTTGAGCGTGGGCGTATAATGAGCATGCGGGAAGCCGGGTGGACGTACCGCCGAATTGCTCAACACGTGGGGCGTGAGGTCTCCACAGTACATCGATGTTGTCGCCAGTGGTCGGCGGAAGGTGCACGTGCCCGTCGACCTGGGACCGGACCGCAGCGACCCACGGATGCACGCCAAGACCGTAGGATCCTACGCAGTGCCGTAGGGGACCGCACCGCCACTTCCCAGCAAATTAGGGACACTGTTGCTCCTGGGGTATCGGCGAGGACCATTCGCAACCGTGTCCATGAAGCTGGGCTACGGTCCCGCACACCGTTAGGCCGTCTTCCGCTCACGCCCCAACATCGTGCAGCCCGCCTCCAGTGGTGTCGCGACAGGCGTTAATGGAGGGACGAATGGAGACGTGTCGTCTTCAGCGATGAGAGTCGCTTCTGCCTTGGTGCCAATGATGGTCGTATGCGTGTTTGGCGCCGTGCAGGTGAGCGCCACAATCAGGACTGCATACGACCGAGGCACACACGGCCAACACCCGGCATCATGGTGTGGGGAGCGATCTCCTACACTGGCCGTACACCACTGGTGATCGTCGAGGGGACACTGAATAGTGCACGGTACATCCAAACCGTCATCGAACCCATCGTTCTACCATTCCTAGACCGGCAAGGGAACTTGCTGTTACAACAGGACAATGCACGTCCGCATGTATCCCGTGCCACCCAACGTGCTCTAGAAGGTGTAAGTCAACTACCCTGGCCAGCAAGATCTCCGGATCTGTCCCCCATTGAGCATGTTTGGGACTGGATGAAGCGTCGTCTCACGCGGTCTGCACGTCCAGCACGAACGCTGGTCCAACTGAGGCGCCAGGTGGAAATGGCATGGCAAGCCATTCCACAGGACTACATCCAGCATCTCTACGATCGTCTCCATGGGAGAATAGCAGCCTGCATTGCTGCGAAAGGTGGATATACACTGTACTAGTGCCGACATTGTGCATGCTCTGTTGCCTGTGTCTATGTGCCTGTGGTTCTGTCAGTGTGATCATGTGATGTATCTGACCCCAGGAATGTGTCAATAAAGTTTCCCCTTCCTGGGACAATGAATTCACGGTGTTCTTATTTCAATTTCCAGGAGTGTATATAGGTTGTCATCTGGAGGTAGTTATTTGAAACGCTGTCCAATGCCGCAAACTCTTAGTTTCTATTTGTAGTAAAGTCTTATACACTTTTATCAGTGAGAAACATCATCTCTATGTTTCATTTCTAGCAACCTGTGAGTTGTGGGAGGTGCTTAGTTTACATCATGTGACATTCAGTGATAATAGAGAAGCAAAGTGTATGGCGGTATACAAAACTGTAGTCATACACTGCTTGGATATGTTAAAGGCAAAAACGCAATGTATCAACCTGTTTATGAAGGACCAATACAGGAACCCTGTCTTGTAATTCTTAATCTGTTGGATATGGTCTTCCTCCAGTGCAGTCGACAAAATTTTGTGCAGACTTTGCAAACAACTTCGACCACTGGCCTACAGCTCCACTGGAGTGATAGGTATATACGTAATATGCTCGATGTCAACTTGCAGACGGTAATTTTTTTTTTTTTTTTTGATACAGCAGAAGAAAATCTTATAGGAGGTTCTATTAGAAGGAGTGGTATAACTGGTTAAAGTTTGGATTCATCCAGTTCTGTCAAAACTAAACAGATTTTGCTCCTAAAACTAACAGAAATCAGCTGTATCTATTCTCATGGAATCATTACTGTTTTTATTATTATCATCACGATTGTGTGTTTAAAAATATTACTGAAAGTCCTATGTTATTTCATAGTTCATAATCTCTAATTATAAAGTAGACATCGCTTGAATTATAGGTTGTTGTGGAACCTGAAAATGATAGTGTTTCTCCCGACATGTAAGTAAATTGTGTGTGATCAGGCTGTGATGAAGCAATTGCTTACAACACTTGAGCACAAAAATCTGCTGCTTTCGATGTATCAGAAGAGAAAGACACGAAAATTTTTATGGGATATTCTATTACAAGACAGGATCTCACGATTTGTTTCATGAACGCCAGTGTGACCCACCTTTGCTTTGGTAAAACAGTATTTGCCATAATATGTAGAAGAGCATTATCCTCTGGAATTATAACGTGTTTTTGTCGAATTTAATATGATTTTGCCAACATGTGAGTAAATGGCGTGAAAGATTGTATTCTCTAATGCTATTTCAAGTATCTGAAATGCTTGTAACACATACGTGCATGACAGATGATTTACAGACACTGATTTGAATACGAGAGACACTCTCAGGTCGTGTAATTTGCCCAGCAAGCTGAAAGAAATTGCTTAACATATTTTTTTTCTTTGGAGCTATCTTTTTATTTACTCCGATGATGGCTTCAGTGGAGTGAAAACATTCTGCAGTGATTGGTAACTTTTGCAGCAAAATAGTGAAAGTTTTTTTCCAATCTTACACAGGGTGGAAATGTATAAGGGTTCTATACTCCAACATCTGAATTTTGGTCATCTGTAATCGGTGGTGGTGCACTTCGTTAAATGTCACAAAATAATGAGATGCGAATTGTATTCTGCAGTCGAACATGAATACTACACCGATTTTGCTTATAAAACTGAAAGAAAATGGTCTGTGCCTATTTTAGTGGAAAGAGGACATTTATTATCGTCACGATTGTGTTTTCTATTTCAATAGCTGCTCGATTGTAGGAGGTGTGATGGCATTAAATATAATTGTTACAATTCTGTTCCCAGATGGGTACTTCTGGGGGGTATGTGGTGATGGTCCAGTGTGTGGGCTTCTGTGTGGTTCCACTAGGCATCTGTGCACCGACCAGGGTGCAGGATGTTTGGTGGCCTGGCCTAATTTATCTCATGTTGTTTAGTTGGGATTAAATTCTTTTGTGATGCAGAATGCCGCCTCAAGGCGCTTGGAGCAATTGACCATTTGTAAAGGTCTGTGTCCCCACCATAAGTGGAGGGGAAGTGGTGGGGAAGGGATGAGGGGAGGCAAGAGGGCAACTAATTTCTGCAGTCTGTGATTGTACTTCAAGAAGAATGCATGGTCAACTGCTGCCCCTCTGCAATCTTTTGGGATTACAATTATCCCCACAACATATGTTGCATTATGACCCGTAGATTGTTGTTGTTGTTGCGGTCTTCAGTCCTGAGACTGGTTTGATGCAGCTCTCCATACTACTCTATCCTGTGCGAGCTTCTTCATCTCCCAGTACCTACTGCAACCTACATCCTTCTGAATCTCCTTAGTGTATTCATCTCTTGGTCTCCCTCTACGATTTTTACCCTCCACGCTGCCCTCCAACACTAAACTGGTGATCCCTTGATGCCTCAGAACATGCCCTACCAACCGATCCCTTCTTCTAGTCAAGTTGTGCCACAAACTTCACTTCTCCCCAATCATATTCAATACTTCCTCATTAGTTATGTGATCTACCCATCTAATCTTCAGCATTCTTCTGTAGCACCGCATTTCGAAAGTTTCTATTCTCTTCTTGTCCAAACTATTTATCGTCCTTGTTTCACTTCCATACTCCATACAAATACTTTCAGAAACGACTTCCTGACACTTAAACCTATTCTCGATGTTAACAAATTTCTCTTATTCAGAAATGCTTTGCTTGCCATTGCCAGTCTACATTTTATATCCTCTCTACTTCGACCATCATCAGTTATTTTGCTTCCCAAATAGCAAAACTCCTTTACTACTTTAAGTCTTTCATTCCCTAATCTAATTTCCTCAGCATCACCCGATTTAATTCGACTACATTCCATTATCCTTGTTTTGCTTGTAGATTGTGAATGCTGTATTTTTCACGAGAATTACGATGTGTAAGTACAGCAGTGATGCATCTTCCATCAGTTGCTGTAGAGTGTATTGGTTTCACTTACGTGGGCTGCAGGGTGATTGTCGAGCAGGTATTTGACATCAAACAGCAATAGATACAGTCCTGATCTGTATGCTTACAGACAATACAATTGTTAAATTCCTCACCAGCATCTCATCAATTGAACTCAAGTCCCACCAAAAAATTTAATACAGTGCCTCACACTCTACCCTTTACTCCCAGCCAGCTTGCCAGTTAAGGGTTGAATTTGAGTACATCTGCCACTAGTTTCGAGTTGTGTGATGAAGTTTTTCCCATCAAGTTAACACCAGTTGTATGGCATCGTCAGTTTTTGAGATGTACTGTGATTTTAGGCACTCCTTGTGTAGCACTATTCATATAGTTGCGTTATTAGGACAGATCTTTATGATTAATTACGTAATTACGACTGCTGTTTACTTCAGTTTCCCACAAAGAGAAATACACTAACATTACATTTCTCTACTGCATCTGGACAGTTTCCATGTGTTGGTGACTGCACTTGGGATTTCTGACCAGATGGACCAGGGTTTGTGTCCCAAAAAGGGCACCACAATCTCCAGTTTCCCTCTAATTCCAGGATGGGGGGCAGGATGAGACTTCATCATAGCTATGGGATAAAAATATTCCTGCCGAAATTCGAAATTCCCGCCAGAATTTTAAATTTTCGTCAATAGGGTAGACAGGTGACGGTGAGGGTTGGGATGAGAGGGAGGCGGAGACAGTGGAAGTGGTGCAGGCAACAACGTGAGGAAAACACATGATGCAATCTGGGTTGTTGGTGGGGGTAACTAATTTATCAATTTAATTAATTTATATATCATTTTGATATCAATTTCAAATCAAAGTCGTCCTCACACTGACATTACCCTACTACTGATGCGAACATCAAAACGAGACAATGAAATTAGAGGAAGAATCGCCATGATCAAAGCAGCAAGAGATCTCTGCTGACTAGCAAGGTGAGTTTGTAACTAAGGAAAAAACTAGCTAGGTGTAACATCTGGACATTGCACACTACACAGCATAGACGTGGGCCGCAAGAAAAATGGAGAAAAATACCTGGAAAGTTTTGCATTGTGCTGATGGTGAAGAATAGAGAAGATCATGTAGACAGACGACCATCTACTGAGGAGACTAGAAGAGAAGAAAATTACTCTGAATGCAATTCTTCAGAGGAAGGCCAGCTGGATAGGGCTCATAATTAGACACCTGGAACAAATAGAACTAAGCAGGTTATCTCCTTCAGTCTCCCTGGTTGAAGGAGTATGATGAATTAAATACCGAAAAGAAGATGGACATGAATAGTGAATTCGATAAAGATTTTTATAAATGAAAGAATAATAACATTTTCGGTAAAACCATGTATAATGTAAGAAGTAAACGCGATATTTGGATTAGGGCCGAAAGGGATGGTTGTTGGGGAGTATGAGAGAGGATCGCCAGACAATATTTTGGGTGGGTCACTATTTTCAATGAGAACTTCATTGGTGTGGCGATGTCGAAGGTTTCAGTAGTTGTTACAAAATCTATCTGTTTTTGGAAGCTCATACTGAGCGTCTCCAAACTCTACATCTTCTGGCTACACCGTACTAAATTGGTGACTCATGGAGGCCTCAGAACATGTTCTAACAACCGATCCCTTCTTCTAGTCAAGTTGTACCACAAATTTCCCTCCTCCCCAGTTTTATTCAGTACCTTCTCATTAGATATGTGATCTACCCATCTAATCTTCAGCATTCTTCCGTAGCACCACATTTCGAAAGCTTCTATTCTCTTCTTGTCTAAACTGTTTATCGTCCACGTTTCACTTCTCTACATGGCTACACTCCATACAAATACTTTCAGAAACTACTTCCTGACCCTTAAATCTATACCCGATGTTAACAAATTTCTCTTCTTCAGAAACGCTTTCCTTGCCATTGCCAGTCTACATTTTATATCCTCTCTACTTCTACCATCATCAGTTATTTTGCTCCTCAAATAGCAAAACTGATTTACTACTCTGAGTGTCTCATTTTCTAATCTAATTCCCTCAGCATCACCCTACTTCGATTACATTTCATTATCCTCGTTTAGCTTTTGTTGATGTTCATCTTATATCCTCCTTTCAAGACATTGTCTAATCCGTTTAACTGCTCTTCCAGGTCGTTTGCTGTCTCTGACAGAATTACAATGTCATCGGCGAACCTCAAAGTTTTTATTTCTTCTCTATGGATTTTAATTCCTACACCAAATTTTTCTTTTGTTTCCTATACTGCTTGTGCAATATACAGAATGAGTAACATCGGGGATAGGCTACAACCCTGTCTCACTCCCTTCCCAACCGTTCGTTCCCTTTCATGCCCCTCGACTCTTAGAGGTATGTGTCAGTAAATCGGCGGTAATCTTGTGCCTCTCTTTCCAGAGGATCAGCTATACACCAACCTGCATTTTCAGAACAATTCAAGTCCGAGGGTGTTGATGGGACATATTTTTAAGGGTTGATGCTATGCCCACATTACGTGTACAATCAATACGATCCACATTCAGTTCACATCATATTTCCTCGAACAGAAAGGCGAAGGCATTACCGGTAAGCTTTGATCCCACAGTATGGCTACCATCCTTTTCCTTCTACGATTCATCCAATCTTTAGACTCTTACACGTAACATATAAAGCATCACGGAGCTGGATGAAAATCTTAATTTCATCATTCTTGTTAAATTTCATTGTAGCACAAGGTTTACGAGAGAAGTATTCCTCTCGTATCATTCGCTCATCATATTCCACTGGGTGAGTTATACTGGGCGACGACGTCATTGGGAGGTTTCAAGTCTACTGATTTAAGAAATTAGTAGTTCACGCGTGTTATCACCGTGCGGTTCTGCTGTGACGTACAGTGCTGCGCGCAGTGTGCGCTGGTTTTATACCTTACGCCCGTTGTGTCTAAGATGTAGTCGTCCAATGATTTCCTCACCACGAAAGTCAACCAGTTGGTTATTCTGGTGCACAACACGCAGCTGCAGTTAGTCGAATGTCTGCGCTGTCACTGGAACTTACGTAGCGTTGGTAGAAGTCACAAAAATCTTATACCCTGTTCCAGCTAATGGGAAGTATGCGTGGTTTGAATGAGTCATTTTATCATTGAGATATGAGTTCGTTGCACAGTTAAATTCAACCACGATTGTACTGACAGGATCTGTGTTCAAAATCTGTCTCTTTGGGAAATCCAGCAGTGAGCCTACAACCTATAAGCTAAAAGTCAATGGATGCATTGACGGTCCTCATTTGACATTTATGTGTATTGATGTTTCCTCAGAGCTTAATCCCATTTCCAGACTGTTTTAACACTTCGTTTAAATCGTCACTATCGTATGCAACAGATTCACTTTACACAATTTTGCTTTTACGATAAATTTCCAAATGTTGTTTATGGTTAGCCTCTGTGGTGTTTGGTATGGTGTTGCTCGTTCCAGTCCAATCAGTGTGATATCTCCAACTCTTAAATCAATTGGTGAAAAGTAATTCGCACCTAATAAGACGATCGTGTTTTAAAGTTAGAATGTACGTAAATAACGTGAACCATGGGACCACGTGAACCATAAACCATGGACCTTGATGTTGGTGGGAAGGCTTTCGTGTCCCACTGATGCAGACACCCACAACAGAGGGGTATCTGTTCAGAGGCCAGACAAACGTGTGGTTCCCGTAAAGGAGCAGCAATTTTTCCGTAGTTGCAGCAGCAACTGACTGGATGATTGGTTGAACTGGCCTTGTAACATAAACCAAATCTACATTGCTGTGCTGGTACTGCGTAGGCCGAAACCAAGGTGATACTACAGCTGTAATTTTTCCCAAGGACATGGAGCTTTACTGTATGGTTAAATGATGATGGCGTCCTATTGGGTAAAATACTCAGGAGGTAAAATAGTCCCCCATTCGGATCTCCTTGTAGGGACTACTCAGGAATATGTCGTCCTAAGGAGGAACAAAACTGGCGTTCTACTGATCGGAGTGTGGAATGTCAGATCCTTTTGGGGCAAGTAGGTTAGAAAACTTAAAAAGGGAAATGGATAGGTTAAAGCTAGATGTAGTGGGAATTAGTGAAGTTCAGTGGCAAGAGGAACATGAGCTCTGGCCCGGTGAATGCAGGGTTATAAATACAAAATCAAATTTTGGTAATGCAGGAGTAGGTTTAATAATGAAAAGTAGAAACGCGGATAAGCTACTACGAACAGCATAGTGAACACACTATTGGGGCCAAAATAGACAAGAAAACCCACTCTTACCACATAGTACATATTTATATAACAACTAGTTCCGCAGATGATGAAGAGATTGAAGAAATGTGTGATGAGTTAAAAGAAATTATTCAAACGGAGAGGCGAATTTAATACTCATGGGGGACTGGAATTCGATAGTAGGAAAAGGAAGACAAGAAAAATTAATAGGTGAATATGGACTGGGGGTAAGAAATTAAAGAGGAAGCCGCCTGGTAGAATTTTGCACTGAGCGTAACTTAATCATCGCTAATACTTGGTCTAAGATTCGTGAAAGAAAATTGTATACGTGGAAGAGATTGGCAGACAATGGAAGGTTTCAGACTAATATTATGGTAAGACAGATATTCCAAAAACAGATTTTAAATTCTGAGGGTGACAGGGGTAAAATGCAAGGAGCGGAAGTGTCTTTTGTATTTTTACAGAAATCAGAAGAGTCGAGGGGCACGAAAGGGAAGCAATGGTTGAGAAGGGAGAGAGATAGGATTGTAGCCTATCCTAGATGTTATTCAATCTATACATTTAACAAGCAGTAAAGGATACCAAAGAAAAATTTGTAGTAGGAATTAACATCCAGAGAGAAGAAATAAAAACCTTGAGGTTTGCCGACGACATTGTAAATCTGTCAGAGACAGCAAAGATTTGGAGACGCAGTTGAACGCAATGAACCGTGTCTTGAAAGGAGGATATAAGGTGAACGTCAACAAAAGCAGAACGAGGGTAATGAAATGTTCAGGTGATGCTGAGGGAATTTGATTAAGAAATGGGACACTTTCAGTAGTAGATGAGTTTTGCTTTTTGGGCAGCAAAATAACTGAGGATTGTCGAAGTTGAGAGGATATAAAATATAGACTGGCGATGGCACGAAAAGAGTTTCTAAAGAAATCTGTTAACATTGCGTATAGATTCAAATATCAGGAAGCCGTTTACTAAAGTATGGATCTGAAACTTGGACGATAAACGTTGTAGACACGAAGAAAAGTTTTAGAATGTGTTGCTACAGAAGAATGCTGAAGATTAGATGGGTAGATCACGTAATTAGTGAGGAAGTCTGAATAGAACTGGGGAGAAGAGGGATTTGTGGCACAACTACAAGGAGGGTTCGTTTGGTAGGACACGTTCTGAGACACCAAGGGAGTACCAATTTAGCACTGGAAGGAAGCGTGGAGGGTAAAAATCGTAGAGGTGGACCACAAGATGAATACACTATGCAGATTTAGAAGGATGTAGACAGCAATATTTGCTCGGAGATGAAGAGGCTTGCACAGGATAAAGTAGCATGGATAGCTGCATAAAAATCAGTATTTTGACTGAAGACCACCACAACGACAGCAACAGTGTTCGACATTGCATCTAAACATTAACTGTTGAATGGATGCTTAATGCCCCTCCTTATGCACTGAGCAGCCAAAGAAACTGGTACAACTGTCTAATGTCGTGTAGGGGACCACTGAGCATACAGAAGTGCCGCAATGCGACGTGGAATTTTTTCGACTAATTCCTGAAGTAGTGCTGGAGGGAATGGATACCACGAATCCTACAAGGGTGTCCATAAATCCTTAAGATTACGAGAGGGTGGATAACTCTTCTGAACAACACATAGCAATGCAACCCAGATATGCTCAATAATGACCATATCTGGGGAAGTGTTTAAACTCAGAAGAGTGTTCCTGGAGCCACTATATAGCAATTCGGGACGTGTAGGGCGTATCATTGCAACGCTGGAAATGCCCAAGTCGGTCGGAATGCACAATGCACACGAATGTTTGCAGGCAACCACACAGGATCCTCACGCATGTGTCACCTATCAGAGTCGTATCTGGACGCAAGGGGGTCTCATATCACCCAAATGGCATATATCCCACACCATTACAGAACCTACACCAGCTTTAACAGTTCCCTGCTGACATGCGGGGTCCATGGGTTCATAAAGTTGGCTCCATTCGCTTGATAGAATTTGAAACGAGACTCGTCCAACCAGGCAACATGTTACCAGTCATCAACAGTCCAATGTAGGTGTTGACGGGACTAGGCGAGGCGTAAAGTTTTGTGTCGTGCACACATAAAGGGTACAGGAGTGGGCCTTCTTGCTCAGAATGACCATATCGATGATCGTTGAATCGGTCACTAACTGACACTTGTTGACGGCCAAGCATGTGCCGAATGATGCACTTCTCTTGCTTGAACGATTCTCTTCAGTCGTCGTTGGTGCCGTTCCTGCAGGATCTTTTTCCGGGCGCAACGATGTCAGAGATGCATTGTCTTACCAGATTCCTGATATTCACGGTATACTCGTGAAATGGTCGCAAGGGAAATCCCCATTTCATCGCTACCTCGGAGATGCTGCGTCCCATCGCTCGTGCACCAACTATAACACCACATTCAAACACACTTACATCTTGATAACTTGCCGTTGTAGCAGCAGTAACCGATCTAATAACTGTGCCAGACACTTGTTGTCTTATATAGGCGTTTCCTGGCGCAGTGCAGTATTCTGCCTGTTTACATATCTCTGTACTAGAATACGCATGCCTATACTAGTTTCTCTGGCGCTTCAGTATATATCATTCATTCAAATGTCTGGAGTAACATGATGCTTAGATGACCACACAGGAATGAATTAAAGTTTAGGTAGCGTCGACAATTGTAGAACATATATCTTCTTCTTGTAAAGTATCGTTGTAATTCTTCTGGAAGTTACAGGTCGACAAATGAGTCGATGCTGTAAACGTTATTTGTATTTTTCTAACGAATGCTACCCATGTGGGTTCCATGTCCTCTTGCTACATCTAGATTCACAGTTCCGCATTCTCCCGATTTCCACATAGTCTTCGTAATGATTTCCGCATAAACACACCTCGGACTCTCAGAATTCTGAATTTCTTCTGAACTCACTTAAGCAGATATGTATTCGTAAGCGCGCTGTATGGTAGTACTGCTAGGGGGATATTTTTTGTTTATGAAGGTAGCTTGTCTTTTCTTACATGGTTTCAAGTTCAGTCCTTTTCCGTTGGCTGCTGCCTCCATCATTCAGTTATGTCTTCATGCCTCCTGCATTTGCTCCTGGGAGTTTTGTGCATTCCGTCCTTGCAATAGCCGCAACGCCCCCACCAGTGAACCTACCGCCGAGAGACCCAGTAGGGCAGGAATGAGGAAGAGAATAAATCCACTTTACATCTTGGGTATTGGTAGAACATTGGATGTTATTTTGCTGCCCACAAAGCAAAACTCTTCCACTACTTTCAGTGTCCCATTTCCTAATCAATTTCCCTCAGCATCACCTTAACATTTCATTACCGTCGTTCTGCTTTTGTTGATGTTCACCTTACATCCTCCTTTCAGGCACGGTTCATTGCGTTCAACTGCTTCTCCAAATCTTTGCTGTCTCTGACAGATTTACAATGTCGTCGGCAAACCTCAAGGTTTTTATTTCTTCTCTCTGGATGTTAATTCCTACTACAAATTTTTCTTTGGTTTCCTTTACCGCTTGTTAAATGTATAGATTGAATAACATCTAGGAAAGGCTACAATCCTATCTCTCTCCCTTCTCAACCATTGCTTCCCTTTCGTGCCCCTCGACTCTTCTGGTTTCTGTAAAACTACAAAAGACCCTTCCGCTTCTTATTTTTTACCCCTGTCACCCTCAGAATTTAAAACCTGTTTTTGGAATATCTGTCTTACCATAATATTAGTCTGAAACCTTCCATTGTCTGCCAATCTCTTCCATGTATACAATTTTCTTTCATGAATCTTAGACCAAGTATTAGCGATGATTAAGTTACGCTCAGTGCAAAATTCTACCAGGCGGCTTCCTCTTTAATTTCTTACCCCCAGTCCATATTCACCTATTAATTTTTCTTGTCTTCCTTTTCCTACTATCGAATTCCAGTCCCCCATGAGTATTAAATTCGCCTCTCCGTTTGAATAATTTCTTTTAACTCATCATACATTTCTTCAATCTCTTCATCATCTGCGGAACAAGTTGTTGTATAAATATGTATTTCTGTGGTAATAGTGGGTTTTCTTGTCTATTTTGGCCACAATAGTGTGTTCACTAAGCTTTTCGCAGTAGCTTATCCGCGTTTCTTCTTTTCATTATTAAACCTACTCCTGCATTACCAAAATTTGATTTTGTATTTATAACCCTGCATTCACCGGACCAGAGCTCATGTTCCTCTTGCCACTGAACTTCACTAATTCCCACTACATCTAGCTTTACCCTATCCATTTCCCTTTTTAAGTTTTCTAACCTACCTGCCCGATTGAAGGATCTGACATTCCACACTCCGATCCGTAGAACGCCAGTTTTGTTTCTCCTTAGGACGACGTGCTCCTGAGTAATCCCCTCAAGGAGATCCGACTGGGGGACTATTTTACCCAATAGGACGCCATCATTATTTAACCATACAGTAAAGCTTCATGCCCTCAGGAAAAACTACTGCTATAGTATCACCTTACTTAATAATAATAGTTTTATGATCTACTTTCTCTAAAAAAAGGGGCACTAGGAAACAAAATAAGCACAGGAAGGAGAACTGATATAGATGTTTGGATGTAAATAGACATTTCCCATGACAGGAATTGCATACACAATTTTTAACGACTTGGTAACTTGTTTGGTAGAGTAAGTGATTCTGATGCATCACTCTAGTGATAATATGTGACATAGGTAGGCCTATTAGACGTTTACTATCTCTACTGTAATATTTTTTCTGCTTGAGCTTTGTCATGTTTAGGTATAGTTTATTGCTTTTGTTGCTGCTGTTTGCCAGGCATTGTCCTACTGATCTTTACGATGTATTAAGCCAGTTTTACTACTGATTTATTTTCTTGTTGCTGCACATTGGCTCATATTAATTGTAATGCTGCAATTTCTTTGATAATTTACATTTATTGCTGCTTGCTTCGCCACTTTGCATTTTTTCCTCATTCTTGTTTGTGTTAATGTCCGTGCTGCTGCAATGCCTCATCCCTTAGTTTATGCGTCTGAGCTCAGTAAATTTAAGTTAGTTTAAGGGGGGGGATGCTATATAAGAAACTAACTATGGAGAATAGGTAATAAAAGTATTGAGAAGTTATATTTGGGCCAAAATGAGTATTGTACAATGAGGAATAATTATTTTGAAAGAGGATATGAATAGATAAGTAGGGTTTATGGACAACATTGTTAGGTAGGATTTTCTTGAAAACACATAAGGGGGTAATAAATACGTGAAAATACTAATACAGAAATCATGCGTAGATAGAACTTTTTGGGAATATTGATAAACTAAGGGAGACCTCTGAGAAGTAAAGAAAGTTTTGTTTGCAAACGAAATACGATAAATACTGCAGTACCATACGTTATACTGATAACAAACCCTGTCCTTCCCTCTTGTGTTATTTCACTATGTGTTTATGTGTACCCTTGTGTGTCTATGTCCTTCCTGTCTTCACGTGTATATCTGATAAGAGTTATGTTGTAGGATTTTTCTAATACTAAGGTGCATTTACTATGATGAGGAGTACTGTTATCCTCAGATACAACCTTTTCTTTAGTTTGAAAAAATGTTTGGATATTAGTTATTCTGTTATGTTTTCCTTTTTATTTTCATGTATCAATTTGATGTGCACACAAATATTCTCACGTTTTTCAATTACTTACTTATGTCACAATTCCTATAATACTCATGCATATGCTTATTTATATTCTTCTGTAACGCCTGGATTACTACTAATGTTATTTTTATGTTTTTAACTAAGTTTCTTTTGTACCTATGTAATTGTATTATCATGTTATAAAATTATACACCAGTTCTTCAAATTAAGTGTATCGTGGGGTTTCGTTTCACTGCAGACATTTCTGTTAGTCATAGTAGCCTATATGCACAATATGTGAGAAGTTAAAAGAAAACAAAAAGGACTGTTGGTGCTTGCACGTGTGTTGATAATTCAGCAAGGGACTCGTTAACAGCATTGCTGGTTCTAAGAACATTTCAAAAAATTTTTTGGGAATGCTCAAGTGGTGGTTCATGTACTTGCTATATTATCCGCAAGTCTCTTCGTTGGTGATTGCGCACCCGCGCAGTTACAATGGATGGCTGATAGCCATATCTACAAGGACTACAGTGGGTCTGCACCTATGGTGGCCCTCCAACACCATTATCTCTACAAGGACTAACGTGGGTCTACACCTGTGGGGGCCCACAGTACCATAGTCTCTAGCAACACTACAGTGGGTCTGCACCTGTGATGGCTGACTAATACCATTATCTCTCTGTGATGATCTACCTACCAATATTCTTCAAAACTTCGACTGACTCTGCTGTGGGTTTGCCTTGTTGCGGCCCATTACCGGTCTGCATGTCAAGAGTCAGCACTGTCTTTCCGTTGGAAGGACAGCACTACTTCTTCAAGACTGCGTGGAAATACACTAGTTCCATGTGCATTTTCTTTTACTGCTCAGACTTTGTGCATAAGACTGCAGTTACTACTCTGATGAATGATTAGGACTGTCTTTATGGACTGTGAGGACAATTTTTACTTTTGACCAACAGCAAACGAATAAGTGTGTGGATTTGATATATTTTTTATCGTTAATATGAAAAATTTTAGCATATCAGTATTGGCCACTGCACAAAACAATTTGTAAATTTTTTGGGGGGAGCATGGGGCGATGTAAGTAAGCTGTTTAGGTTTTTATGTTGGTGGCGCCTCGTAGTACTCTGTATTACAATCGCTGACTGCGTCTGTCACTGGTTGGACTCACTGTTGGATTATTCGCTAGTGTAGTGTTAGGCAGTTGGATGTGAACAGCCTGTAGCGTTGGGCAGGTGGAGGTGAGCCGCCAGCAGTGATGGATGTGGGGAGAGAGATGCCAGAGTTTTGAGACGTTAATATGAGCAGACGATCTGGACGTGTGTCCGTGAGGAAAAGGAAATTTGTCAAACTGGATGTCACGAATATAATGACTTTTGAACATTATTAAGTTAAATGGTAAATACATTATTTGTTCTCTATCAAAATCTTTCATTTGCTAACTGTATGCCTATCAGTAGTTAGTGCCTTCAGTAGTTAGAACCTTTTATTTAGCTCGCAGTATTGGCGCTCGCTGTATTGCTGTAGTTCGAGTAAAGTAGATTTTGGTGAGGTAAGTGATTCATGAAGGATAGGTTACTGTTAGTCACGGCTATTCTTTTGTAGGGATTATTAAAGTCAGATTGCGTTGCGCTAAAATATTGTCTGTTAGTTTAGCAATGATCAGAATAAGTAAAGAGAAAACTGTCTGCGTACGTTCAGTTTTACTCAGCTGTTTCAGTGTCAAATAACGTAGACGTTTACCAGCACAGTCATTCTTTACATACAAAGGGGAACTTTCAATACTGTCTTGGTCAGTGGGACTGCAAGATTTTCCCTCAGCGTGTCATATAGTTTGCCTACGCACTTACGGTTGGCAGTTACAAGTTTTACTGCTCCTAGGACACTTTACTGTGCATCAACCTAGGGTGGTGATAAACGTTTTCTTTGCGCTTTGGACACTGCTACGTACAGTGTACTATTGGCTCCCTGTACTAAGAGTCCACACATGTGATGCAGTGTGCACTACTTTGAGTGTACAATAATATTTAGCAAATAATATACTTCAACAATATGTTTATGTCAAGCAATGATTTGTACCTATTTTCAGTTATGCAATTGTTTATGTCAAGTAATGATTTGTACCTATTTTCAATTATGCAACTGTTTATGTCAAGTAATGATTCGTACCTATTTTCATTCATGCAGCTGTTTTTGTCAAGCAATGATTTGTGCCTATATTCAGTCATGCAGCTATTAATGTCAAGTAATATTTTGTACTTATTTCCAGATATGAAGCTGTTTATGACCAGCAATAATGTTTACTCACTTTCTGTCATTTACAGTTTTATTATTAATTGTGTACTCGTATTGTATCATTAAACTTTTTTATTCACCTTTCTACATCTCTCTATCAGAATTATGTTTTTGTAAAGTAAAATTTCCCAGTCTCAGTAATGCCACTGAAATCACTTCGCATGTCAAAGTTTGGTCCGCCGGACCGCGAGGTAATGATAAGTGTTATGTATAATTTTTGTATCTGAATTTTTGGTAACTGAATCGATTGTGAGTGAGCAGCGAAGTTGGAAGCTGTATCGCAGAAGTTAAGTATCTTTGAGCAGTGCGAGGGCGCAATGGGGAGCAGACAATGTTTAGCTTTGGTAGAGGGTGCTGTCGAAGTTCATCTGTGTTATGCAAGTTAGGAAGCTACGGCAATATTATGATGTTTCAGTCGACCTGATTATGAGACTGATTTGTAAAGGAAGAAAACTAATGGAATGTCATGTAAATACAATAATAATGTTATGGTTCTTATCACTACTGCTTCGCCACCGAACTAACTTGGTTATTTTAATGAAAGTTGTTAGATTTGGGAGATAGGAAAGCGTATTGTTTGGATGTTGAGAAGTTCATTAAACATAAAATGTGCATTGAGCCCATTTTCTCAAGGTAGTGCCGTAGGCCCTCTGCTGTTCCTGATTTACATAAATGATTTAGGGGATAATCTGGGCAGCCCCCTTAGATTGTTTGCAGATGATGCTGTAATTTAGCATCTAGTGAAATCATCAGACGATCAGTTCCAATGAAAAAATGATGTAGAGAGAATTTCTGTATGGTGCGAAAAGTGGCAAGTGGCACTAAACGAAGAAGATTGCGAGGTCATCCACATGGGTACTAAAAGAAATCCGATAAATTTTGGGTATTTGATAAATCACACAAAACTAAGGGCTGTCAATTCGACTAAATACGTGGGAATTACAATTACGAGCAACTTAAATTGGAAAGACCACATAGATAATATTGTGGGGAAGGCGGAACAAATTCTGCGCTTTGTTGCCAGAACACTTAGAAGATGCGACATACCCTCTAAAGAGACAGCCTACATTACACTTGTCCGTCCTCTGCTGGAATATAGCTGCGCGGTGTGGGATCCTTACCAGGTAGGATTGATGGAGGACATCGAAAAAGTGCAAAGAAGGGCAGCCCGTTTCGTGTTATCGAGTCATAGGGTTGAGAGTGACACAGATATGATACGCGAGTTGGGGTGGCAGTCATTGAAACAAAGACGATTTTCTTCGCGGCGAGATCTATTTACAAAATTTCTACCACCAACTTTCTCTTCCGAATACGAAAATATTTTGTTGAAACCCGCCTACGTAGGGAGAAATGATCATCATCATAAAATAGGAGAAATCAGTGCACCAGCGGAAAGATTTATATGTTCCTTTTTCCCACGCGCCAGTCGAGAGCGGAATGGTAGAAAAGTAGTATGAAAATGGTTCGATGAACCCTCTGCCAGGCACTTAAGTGTGTATTGTTGAGTAACCATGAAGACGTAGATGTAGGTGTAGACAAAAAAAAGAAACACAGAGTTGTAATTTTGCGCATATTTCATTTTTTTACCAACCTTTCTCGTACAATTCTTTTCAATGAATCATCCAGTCCAGCATGTTCGATAAACTGTTCGATTTGCAATTAACAGAGAACTCATGGCACCTCTCGAGTGTCTCTCTGTAGATACAGTAATCTGTAGGTTTAGCATAGCGGTGCACAAGACAGATCAGTAATGCGACGCGTTATCCAGATTTGCGCAGAATAGAGGTAAGGGGAAAATAATATGATTTTTTTTCTTTACTCAATCAGGGCCAACTTAGGTTATTAGGGGACAGTTTTTCTGATCAATTTTGCAAAACCATTTACTCTAGGTTTCATGTCCAAGTTAATTTTTCAGGCAATTTATACTGTTTAAAATTCTTGCAGTCTTGTACAGTGAAGCTTGTCTTTCACATTACGACAGTACAAGTTTCATTACGACAGTTCATTTATTACTACAGCGCTGGCTTACGTTCAGAAACATTGTACTTCCGTCAAATTTTTAGTTTTTTATATACCTTTCCGACATATTTTTATTTATTTACATAACTATCAACCTGTTACTATGCAAAGACATGATACGTAAACATAGTGGGAGTAACGATGAAACCTAGCTAATGGCAGAACTATATCATGTTCATTGTGTTTCCACTGCTCTGCATGATACAATTGTGATCGATTAAAATTTTATTGAGCTACGATTGTTTATGGTTAGTTCGTTATTGTTTAGTTATTGGTTATCGAAATGTAAAATTCGAAAATCAGCAAGGCGAATGGGCAGTTCCCGCTGCCTTTTCCTCAGGCGGCAGTGAGAAACGAAATTTCCGAAAGATTTACGAAAGTTAGGTAATTCAGAGTGGTCCATGGTGAAGCTGAACCAGCTATGAGTCAGGT
Organism: Schistocerca serialis cubense; assembly: GCF_023864345.2. Lineage (NCBI taxonomy): Eukaryota > Metazoa > Arthropoda > Insecta > Orthoptera > Acrididae > Schistocerca > Schistocerca serialis. Next base: position 209,506,057 of record NC_064646.1, on the reverse strand, counting down.
TGGGCGAAACGAGAACACTTTACAAATAGGGATACTGCAATGATTCGTAGTATTTTTTCTGTGCAGTGGTGAAAACTATAAAACACATATGTCGATGTTCATTTAGCGTCTTGTCTTACAGTGAGGAGGGGTTCCTGATTCTGTTAGAAGGCCGATTGATATTCTCCATCCCGTGATATATTAAACAGTGTAGTTTGATCAGTTTTGTGTATCTCACAATAAAAATTACGAATCTATACAGATAAGCTCGTGTATAATTTTTTTGTGTTTTACAGTTTTCTCAAGCTTCTACTGTGCCTAGGTTTCACAATTACAGCTGCAATCAAACAGATTATTCTGTTTAAGGACGAACAGTGGTTTCAGTTGTGTTTGTTACAGAACAAGACTGCTTGGACATTATGATAAACTAAAACTGTTAGTCAATGCGTTTTTCTGTAAACTTTTCTGGTATTTTACGCTGTTCCTTCAGTTGTGGATATTATCTGAGTTAATATTCAGATAAAGCTTTACTACGTTAAACAGCGATCCGTCACTCAGGGAACTAGACAACATATGCTCTCTTAAGAATAATGTTTCCTACCTATAAGTTAAAACCTATAAGGTTTCAGTGAAAGATTAAAGAAAAATTTTATTGAAAACAACATATGGCACTGCGCTAAACATTTACTGTTACTTTTTTCTTGTTTGTATGACACTTTCCAACAAAGTTACACTACTAAAGTAACAGTTATAGTTCTTAAACCAATTTTTCAAATAATAATGAACCAAGCTGATGTATTACCTTTCCAAAGTGTAACTTTGTCGTAGTTGGAAGTATATTGATCCATGCCTTTAAAACTGTAGTATTTATATGTACTATTAGCAGTAGTAATAGTTAAATTCATCTGCAGCTTACTATTACTGAGATTTAGGACAATCGTAGTATTACTACTTAAGAAACACAAAAGTGACATAATTCATATGTTACATATTTACAGTTTTAGTTTGACAGGGGCGCCACATGTACTCAGCCCTGTGGTTACACTATGAACCAACCCAGCATTTGCCTGAGGTATTACGGGAAACCACAGAAAAGCTAAATCAGGGGAGTGGAATCTTCATCTTCCTGAACATAAATCCAATCTATCTGAAACAATCCTACCTCATTCGGTTTATGCCTAATGTACAGTACTGTTGTGCAAAGAAGTTATTTATTGATGTAAGAGACAGGTACTACGCTGTTCATTTCTCATTCCCAGTCACTGTACTCATTGCATATACTACACACACTTAACGGAATACTATACACACCATCAGTTGACATCAGAACTGTTGTATTGTTGTCTGGTATCTGTTTTGCTAACACAACTTCATGCTAACCCGAATAATTTAATCATCGTTACTGTGTAATGAATAAGATGCTGTGCTGAAATAGCAGGAAAGGTGTCAGTATTATAAATTGTATTGCTTTGGGGATGAGGTTTCCAGAAAGGAAAAGGAGCATAGTGTGAAAATGTTATATGAATTGACACACGTTATAGTGATCGTTTTTTATGTTATTTTATAGTTTTACACTTTTTTTATCAAACTACTACTCCGCTTTGCCTAGGCTATCCTTTAGTCTTCAGAACGTTTTGCTTAACACTTACTTCTTAACACTGTTCTTAAATAACTTTCTTTCACTGATCTCTATAATCTCCTTGGTCAATTTATTGTAAAATTTCATAACTTTGTAGAAAATGCAGTTTTGAGTTTTACGTTTATTCTTTCTTGGTAAATACAAGTTCAGTCAAGATTTTGTTGCAGGTATTGGAGAGAGCTGTCTCTGTAGTAATTATCAGATTTTTACGATGAACTCTATCAGTATTTTTGGTTATGGTTCTTATGGCCCTCTGCGTTGATTGGACATTTTGTTCATATTTTCTGCATTTGCTCCCCGCAAAAAGAGTTATATATATGAGACATGACTGTTCAAATGAACTCTATCTACTTAAAAAACACACTGGCTGTTACACACTGATGAAATGCGAATACAACTTCTTATCAAACACTGCTATAAACACTAAGTTTACACTTTTTTTGTGCAGAACGTTAATTGCGGTCTGTATCAAAAATTGATCTAACACTACATCTACACCTATATCTACATGGATACTCCATATATCACATTAAATGCCTGCCAGAGTGCTCGTCGAACCCCCTTCACTACAATTTTCTATTATTCCACTCTCGAACAGTTCGCGGAAAAAACGAAAATCTGTTTATTTCCGTGTGAGTTCTGATTTCCTTTATTTAATTATGATGATCATGATTGATGACGTAGGCCGGCGTCAACGAAATAGTTCCGCGTTCGGAGGAAAAAGTTGATGATCAAAATTTCGTGATGTACACCACGGACCCTGTGTCGCTTTCGTGACAAGTTCTCTCATATTTCTCGATAACACAAAACGTGCTTTACTTCCTTGAAATTTCTCGATATATTCCTTTAACCCCATGTGGTAAGGATTCCACGCTGCGCAGCAGAAATCCAAAAGAGGGAGAACAGGCGTAGTGTAAGCACTCTCTGTAGTAGATAAGTTATATTTTATAATTGTTCTATCAATGAAAAACGGACTTCGGTTTGGCTTCCCCACAACATTTTCTTTGTATTCTTTCCAAATTAAGTTGTTCGTAATTGTAATTCTTAGGTATTTAATTGAATTTATGAACTTTAGATTTGACTAGTTTATTGCATAACCGAAGTTTAACGGATTCGTTTCAGCACTCATTTGGATGACATCACACTTTTCATTATTTAGGGTCAGTTGCCAATTTTAGCGCAATACATATATCGTTTTGCAATTTGTTTTAATCTTCTGATGACTTTACAACCTAAGACGGCTGCTCAGATTGTGTCCTAAATCGTTTATATAGATCAGGAACAGCAGAGGGCCTATAACAAAACCTCGTCATTCCTGTTTTACTCGATAAATTTCCGTCAGTTACAACAAAATTGGATCTCTCTGATAGAAAATCACGCATTTGTTCGCTTAATTGAGACGATATTCCATAAGCACACAATTTGATTACAAGCCGTTTATGATATACGGTGTCGAAAGCCTTCGGGGAATCTAGAAACACGGATCAATTTGCAATCCCTTGTCGATAGCACTCAACAATGTCCGTGAGTAAAGTTCTAGTTGTCCTCCACATTAACGATGTTTTCTAAATGAAAGATGACTTTGTGATAATATAGTGTTCCCTTCGAGCTGATTCATAATGTTCGAAAACAATATATGTTCCAAAACCCTGCTGCATATCAACTTTAATAGCATGGTCCCGTAGTTAGTGAATTACGCTTATTGCTTTTCTTGAATATTGGTGTGACCTGTGCAACTTTCCAGTATTTGGGTACGGAGCTTTCATCTAGCGAGTGACTGTGTATGATTGTTAGGTATGGAGCTATTTTATCAGCACATTCTGACAGGAACTTAATTGGTATAGAGTGTGGACTGGAAGACTTATTTAAGTTGCATCACTACTCCGAGTATACATACTTCTAGTTACTCATATTGGCAGCTTTTCTTAACTCGAATTCCAAAATATTAACTTCTTCTTCATTGGCAAAGGAATTTCGGAAGGCTTTAGCAGCGCTGTCATCCATAGTATTTACATTGCTATCGTGCAGAGAAGGCATTGTTTGTGACTTGATGCTAGCATACTTTCCATCAGAATCTCTTTGGATTTTCTGCAAAGTTTCGAGCACGGTTTCGTTGTGGAAACTATTATAAGCATTTCGGTTTGAAGTCCATGCAAAATTTCGAACCTCTGTAAAAGATCGCCAATCGATGGGATTTTGCGTTCGTTTAAATTTGTTTTTCGTTGTTCTTGCAGTAGCATGTTAACCAGTTTTGTGTATCACGAGGGATGAGCTCTGTCGTCTGTTAATTTTTTTGGTGCAAAACTATCGATTGCTATCAATACTAGAATTAAAATCACATCTTGTCTACTCTTACACTGTTAATTTGGAAGGAATGGAGATTGTCTTCCAGGATGGCGTCAGGTGAATTTCTATCTGATTTTTGAACAGATGTAATATCGTCTATTTCTGGAGGGTTTCAGAATTACGCTACGACTATTCTATGTTCACTAATCCCCGTCTCCGTTTTGATGTTCGTTATTAGCTCAGGATTATTTGTTGCTAAGTTGTCAGTGTGTTTTGACAACCATGTATTATTAAGATAGGCTTGTGATCTAATTGTTAAAAATAGTTTTCAGAGAATGAGTTTAGTACAATTTAGGATGGTGTTTTATGCGAACCTCCGGATTTAAATACATATTTTTGCCAACGTATCGAGGGTAAATTAAAGTCACCATCAAATTCTAGGATATGTGTACATGTTTGAAATCATATTCAAGTTTTCTTTGATCATTTCAACAATTTTATCATATGATTTGGCTGATCCGTGAAAGTATCCAGTTATTATATTGTTTTGGCTGTCAGGAATGACATCCACCCATAATAACTCACAGGAACTATATATCCCAATTTCCGTGCAAGAGAAACTACCGTACTTCTAATGGCACCGCCAAAATTTGGTCAACTCAAGAAAACAATTTTAGTTATTCTCCCTGACACACTATCAGCTTGAATAGAACATTTTTAATCTTCAGTAGCAGACCACACTATATATCTGCAATATTCAATACCAGAGGCTCCTAATGTATCTGACTGAAAATCATAGCAAAGCACAAAAATATCTGTTGCTTAATTTGAAAATGACGTAACAAGCCCACATGCACTCTGTGAGAAAATAGCTAGAGGTTACTGAATACAGTATAAGACAACATAATCGAATGAAAAAGTGAACACTTGACGTAGAGTTACTCGTTTTAAGAAGAACATTATCGCAAATTACGTGCAGCAATCACTATAGTCAGCCCTTCCGCTCGTGATTACTTGATTGCATCTGAAGATATTCTACGCCTATAATAATAGGTTTTGTTTGTGAAAATTATTACATAAATGAGGATAACGGATAACATTTCTTTCTGAAAATGGTAGACCTACGACCACAGCTTTTTATTCTCTTATTTTTCTTTTCTTTCTGTTTCATTCGGTTTGAATCTCTTTCTCTGGTACTCTCAGTATGTTACACTTTCTATGATTACTTTCCAGTATTAATATGAGGAGTAGTTTATTTCGGGGTACATAGCTAAATAAGTGTTTTCCTAGAAACAGCAGTGCCAGAGTTATAATTTATTTATGATTTACATTTCTTGGCACAAAGCAAATATATATAGGAATGTGAAGTGTAGCTCTGGAGGTACAACCAGGAAAGCCTTATCATCTATAGGAAGATAGCACTCTATTAACTTCGAATCTACAAAGAATCTTGAATCTAGTTACCATTTAGTTTAAAATTAAAGTAACTGGCGTTGAAACAATATAATAGTAAATTGTAAAAATTGAATACATATTTTATTCAAAAAAGTCTCTCACATTTACAATTGTTTCTATGTTTTCAACAAAAAATGTAAATGAAATATTGAGAACAATAAGTAAAGTTAATTGAGTGATTAATTGGCTACTCAGCGTGAAACATATTACCTCACTTGGTATTATGTAAATCTGATCCTGATGTAAAGCAATGATAGCAGGGAAAGCAAACAGTTAAAAGCGTGAAAAAACTCAAAAGAAAGATATTCATGTTTACCTTCCTTCAAAAAATATATTTCTCATTTCCAATGTATAGGACAATCAAAAGATTTGTATGTATTTCTAGACATATTTGGTCCTCTGTCTTAAAACTCTGGAAACGTGTGGGAAATACAAAATTATTTGATAAAAGGATTAATAACTATTTGTGAATCATAACCGACATTCATCATCCATGTAAAGGTAAAAGTATGTATCTGTAGTGCCACAGCAATTCCAGTATTAGAGGAAACATTTTGAATACTACGAATAGGCTACACAACACAGCCTTTCGTTCCATTACACAGGTTTAAATTATTCTGTGTTCTTTGTTGTTTTCTCATGGTTTTATTATTTTACATATAAATTCTTCATATTTACTAATTACAGTAACGTAAGCATACTACTTAGTAACTGACGTTTTTTCTAAACATGCTACATTAGGAAAATGGGCTGCTAAAACTCGTAACAATTCGAGGAAAATATGGATATTAATATCCATGGCTCCTCAGTTTGTAGGGCGCTTGTTCATTTGACCCAACAGTGCGTAGTACGTATAGGAGGCATTCACCAGCTGCAAGGAATGAGACAACAATTAGAAAACAGTCAAAGAAAATCCATAATAAGTATAAACAATTTTCATGACATATCAAGTGGCAAGTCAGTGTCACTGGTTATGTAGACGTAATAGTCACTGACATGAACATTAGTTGTATATCAAAACATCAGTTACAAAATATTAAAAAGAAAGGTATTGGTTAATTTGTAATGTTATTTTGCTGTATTTATCAAGTCCGAACCATATTGAGAGATAGATTACAGAAATGTTACACATGCATTTTGCGTCTTTTACGCAATCACCAGTACTATGCATGCTGTGGCGATAACAATAGTAGTGGGGTTAACAAGGTATGTAATTATCTAAACGGCCGAATGATATGTGAACAAGGTATAATCTAAATGGGTGTTATACTGTTTTCGTAACTAAAATGAATCTGTTTCGGCGAACACTTGCTTGTTATAGAATTGTAAGTATTTGCGTTTGTTAAGAATATTACCAGTATGTGTAAGAGCCAATATTAAGCTATCTTTTTTAAGGTGAGAGGTCTTCATTGTATTTAAATGTGTGTGAATTTCTTTAGGGTTTTGAGACTAGTAGCTGAGGCTAGACAGTGTGTTAGAATAATTTAATAATGAGTATGAGTGTGGAGATCTAAGCAGAAGGGGAAACCCCTTTCTGAGGCGCAGAGTCTAGTATGGAATTGCTTCACAGAACGATATCTAAATGACTGCTTTGTTCCATCCTGAGATTTATGGGGAATTACGAAGCACGATTAATCGCACCAATATCCAACGCTCCAGACCGGTGAAAGAAGCTGAAAGTGCCTGAAACAAAGTTCATTCAGCCGCTTGAGGCCAAGAAAGAAGTATTTAGGAGAAAATAAACAGCAACATTGATACCCGAACCACTGAAGCGGCATACAATCGGAAGGCTTCCACCGAACAGAGAGCTAAATCACCATAGAATTTTAAAAAAAGTGGGTACTTAGAAGGAGATTATTGTCAACGAACGATTGTGACATTTAAGCTCTGAGTACGAGACGTGGACTAAAATCTGCGCTGTTCAACCACACGGGTTCATCAACGAATTCCTTCGAAAGAATGTTTCAAGCCGTTTGGGAGTCTGTGCAATTGGTAGAGAGAAATCTAGAGGTAGAAGGCTAGTGTGAATTCTGTTTGTTTCCTGTTATATGTTTGTCTGTTCGACACATCGATCCGCTGCTGTTGAGCATTTTCCTTTGCATTATTTTGCATTTTAATTCAACATTCGGGATCATGAGGCTCAGCAGTTTGTATGAAATTTCAGAAAAGACTTGTTATTTCAAGAAACACTTCAAACTGTGTTACAAACATTGTCGTTCGATTATTTTGGCCTTAGCCCGCAATCATTAAAACAGATTATCTCTCTAGCATGGATTTTCGTTACTTCTAGGGTTATTAAGTACAAGGTATCTTTACCATAGATACGTTTTCTTTGTAACAAGGATTCTGGTAAGTTGACAGTGTAATGTTACATGTATTTACGCGAGCTAATCTGCTGCTCAGTACTGGTATGGGGTAATATGAATTTCTTAAGCATTGGCGGCCGAAGACTTCCGGCATAAGAAGTCAGCATCATTCTGCCAACGGCTTTGTCAAAGAGGGCGGAGGAGCGGATAGAGGTTCAGGGCACTCTCTTGTCCTAGGGGTGGGAAATTGCCCCTAAAGGCGGAAGAATCAGCAATGATCAACGACATGAGGATGCAGAAGGCAATGGAAACCACTGCATTAAAGACACGTAACGTGTATCCACAGGACATGTGGCCTGTAATTGAAGATGTGTCATGATGATCTCTCCATTGGCAAAAGATTCCGGAATAGTCCCCCATTCGGATCTCCGGGAGGGGACTGCCAAGGGGGAGGTTACCATGAGAAAAAGATTGAATAATCAACGAAAGGATAACGTTCTACGAGTGGGGCCGTGGAATGTCAGAAGCTTGAACGTGGTAGGGAAACTAGAAAATCTGAAAAGGGAAATGCAAAGGCTGAATCTAGATATAGTAGGGGTCAGTGAAGTGAAGTGGAAGGAAGACAAGGATTTCTGGTCAGATGAGTATCGGGTAATATCAACAGCAGCAGAAAATGGTATAACAGGTGTAGGATTCGTTATGAATAGGAAGGTAGGGCAGAGGGTGTGTTACTGTGAATAGTTCAGTGACCGGGTTGTTCTAATCAGAATCGACAGCAGACCAACACCGACAGCGATAGTTCAGGTATACATGCCGGCGTCGCAAGCTGAAGATGAACAGATAGAGAAAGTATATGAGGATATTGAAAGGGTAATGCAGTGTGTAAAGGGGGACGAAAATCTAATAGTCATGGGCGACTGGAATGCAGTTGTAGGGGAAGGAGTAGAAGAAAAGGTTACAGGAGAATATGGGCTTGGGACAAGGAATGAAAGAGGAGAAAGACTAATTGAGTTCTGTAACAAGTTTCAGCTAGTAATAGCGAATACCCTGTTCAAGAATCACAATAGGAGGTATACTTGGAAAAGGCCGGGAGATACGGAAAGATTTCAGTTAGATTACATCATGGTCAGACAGAGATTCCGAAATCAGATACTGGATTGTAAGGCGTACCCAGGAGCAGATATAGACTCAGATCACAATATAGTAGTGATGAAGAGTAGGCTGAAGTTCAAGACATTAGTCAGGAAGAATCAATACGCAAAGAAGTGGGATACGGAAGTACTAAGGAATGACGAGATACGTTTTAAGTTCTCTAACGATATAAATACAGCAATAAGGAATAGCGCAGTAGGTAGTACAGTTGAAGAGGAATGGATGGTTCAAATGGCTCTGAGCACTATGGGACTTAACATCTATGGTCATCAGTCCCCTAGAACTTAGAACTACTTAAACCTAACTAACCTAAGGACATCACACAACACCCAGCCATCACGAGGCAGAGAAAATCCCTGACCCCGCCGGGAATCGAACCCGGGAACCCGGGCGTGGGAAGCGAGAACGCTACCGCACGACCACGAGATGCGGGCAAGAGGAATGGACATCTCTAAAAAGGGCCATCACAGAAGTTGGGAAGGAAAACATACGTACAAAGAAGGTAGCTGCGAATAAACCATGGGTAACAGAAGAAATACTTAAGTTGATTGATGATAGGAGGAAGTACAAACATGTTCCGGGAAAATCAGGAATACAGAAATACAAGTCGCTGAGGAACGAAATATATAGGAAGTGCAGGGAAGCTAAGACGAAATGGCTGCAGAAAAAATGTGAAGATATCGAAAAAGATATGATTGTCGGAAGGACAGACTCAGCATACAGGAAAGTCAAAACAACATTTGGTGACATTAAAAGCAACGGTGGTAACATTAAGAGTGCAACGGGAATTCCACTGTTAAATGCAGAGGAGAGAGCAGATAGGTGGAAAGAACACATTGAAAGCCTCTATGAGGGTGAAGATTTGTCTGATGTGATAGAAGAAGAAACAGGAGTCGATATAGAAGAGATAGGGGATGAGTCTGGCGATATACCATCTGACTTTCGGAAAAGCATCATCCACACAATTCCGAAGACGGCAAGAGCTGACAAGTGCGAGAATTATCGCACAATCAGCTTAACGGCTCATGCATCGAAGCTGCTTACAAGAATAATATACAGAAGAATGGAAAAGAAAATTGAGAATGCGCTAGGTGACGATCAGTTTGGCTTTAGGAAAAGTAAAGGGACGAGAGAGGCAATTCTGACGTTACGGCTAATAATGGAAGCAAGGCTAAAGAAAAATCAAGACACTTTCATAGGATTTGTCGACCTCGAAAAAGCGTTCGACATTATAAAATGGTGCAAGCTGTTCGAGATGATGAAAAAAGTAGGGGTAAGCTATAGGGAGAGACGGGTCATATACAATATGTACAGCAACCAAGAGGGAATAATAAGAGTGGACGATCACGAACGAAGTGCTCGTATTAAGAAGGGTGTAAGACAAGGCTGTAGCCTTTCGCCCCTACTCTTCAATCAGTACATCGAGGAAGCAATGATGGAAATAAAAGAAAGGTTCAGGAGTGGAATTAAAATACAAGGTGAAAGGATATCAATGATACGATTCGCTGATGACATTGCTATCCTGAGTGAAAGTGAAGAAGAATTAAATGATCTGCTGAATGGAATGGACAGTCTAATGAGTACACAGTATGGTTTGAGAGTAAATCGGAGAAAGACGAACGTAATGAGAAGTAGTAGAAATGAGAACAGCGAGAAACGTAACATCAGGATTGATGGTCATGAAGTCAAATTTTGAATGCTCTGAATAACCGAACACCACCCATTGGGATTTTTTGTGATCTCTCAAAGGCTTTTGATTGTGTAAATCATGAAATTCTGCTAGACAAGCTCAAGTATTGTGGCATGAGTGGGACAGTGCACAAATGGTTTAATTCGTACCTAACTGGAAGAGTGCAGAAAGTTGAAATAAGTAGTTCTCGTAACACGCAAAGATCAGCACATTCCTCAAACTGGGGAACTATCAAGAATGGGGTTCCACAAGGGTCAGTCTTGGGTCCTTTGTTATTCTTATTATATATTAATGACTTGCCATTCTATATTCATGAAGAGGCAAAGTTAGTTCTCTTCGCTGATGATACAAGCATAGTAATCACACCTGAGAAACAAGAATTAACTGAGGAAATTGTCAATACTGTCTTTCAGAAAATTACTAAGTGGTTCCTTGTAAACGGACTCTCACTGAATTTTGATAAGACACAGTACATACAGTTCCGTACAGTGAATGGTATGACGCCATTAATAAATATAGACCTTAATCAGAAGCATATAGCTAAGGTAGAATATTCCAAATTTTTAGGTATGTCCATTGATGAGAGATTAAATTGGAAGAAACACATTGATGATCTGCTGAAACGTTTGAGTTCAGCTACTTATGCAATAAGGGTCATTGCAAATTTTGGTGATAAACATCTTAGTAAATTAGCTTACTACGCCTATTTTCACTCATTGCTTTCATATGGCATTATATTTTGGGGTAATTCATCACTGAGGAATAAAGTATTTATTGCACAAAAGCGTGTAATCAGAATAATAGCTGGAGTCCACCCAAGATCATCCTGCAGACATTTATTTAAGGATCTAGGGATATTCACAGTAGCTTCTCAGTATATATACTCTCTTATGAAATTTGTTATTAACAACCAAACCCAATTCAAAAGTAATAGCAGTGTGCATAACTACAATACTAGGAGAAAGGACGATCTTCACTATTCAAGATTAAATCTAACTTTGGCACAGAAAGGGGTGAATTATACTGGCACTAAAGTCTTTGGTCACTTACCAAATAGTATCAAAAGTCTGACAGATAACCAACAAGTATTTAAGAAGAAATTAAAAGAATTTCTGAATGACAACTCCTTCTACTCCATAGAGGAATTTTTAGATATAAATTAAGAAAAAAAACCAAAAATATTAAAAAAATAAAAAATAAAATAAAAAATAAATAAAAATAAATAAAGAAAAACACAAAAAAATAAAGTTGTTATATTAACTTAAGTATGTTGTTAAATTAACCTAATTATGTCATGTATTGGAAAATTCGACTCGTTCCACATCATTACGAAATATCGTATTCATGATCCATGGAACTAGTATTAATCTAATCTAATCTAATCTAATCTGGGAATTCTGCTACCTAGGCAGTAAAATAACCAATGATGGACGGAGCAAGGAGGACATCAAAAGCAGACTAGCTATGGCAAAAAAGGCATATCTGGCCAAGAGAAGTCTACTATTATCAAATACCGACCTTAATTTGAGGCAGAAATTTCTAAGGATGTACGTCTGGAGTACAGCATTGTATGGTGGTGAAACATGGACTGTGGGAAAACCGGAACAGAAGAGAATCGAAGCATTTGAGATGTGGTGCTATAGACGAATGCTGATAAATTAGGTGGACTGATGAAGTAAGGAATGAGGAGGGTCTACGCAGAATCGGAGAGGAAAGGAATATGTGGAAAACACTGATAAGGAGAAGGGACAGGATGATAGGACATCTGCTAAAACATGAGGGAATGACTTCCATGGTACCACAGGGAGCTGTAGAGGGTAAAAACTGTAGAGGAAGACAGAGATTGGAATACGTCAAGCAAATAATTGAGGACGTAGGTTGCAAGTGCTACTCTGAGATGAAGAGGTTAGCACAGGAAAGGAATTCGTGGCTCGTGGCGGGCCGCATCAAACCAGTCAGTAGACTGATGACCAAAAAAAAAGAAAAAAGCTAGAGGTCCCAGGTCTCAGGGCGTACCGCTTTTGGCTTCCCGATAGGTGGCCGGCACGAGCGAGTCCAGGTGCAGAAGACAAGGAGCGCATGGCCGGAAATGGGGAAAATCCCTAAGCTGGAAATTTGGATAGCTGTTACTCACATGGCCGTTCTGAAGGATTTGCTCCAAGGAATGGCGAAGTGTCAGACAATCTTAAAGATGACTAAGTTACAGCTCTTTGAAATTCGACAGTAACTCAAATCAAATATTAATAAAAATTTGATTAGATCGGGGATTTCAGAAAATCTCTGAATGCTGCATATATGAATTTATTTCATTTATTGATTTCAGGTGTCTTTATATCTGTTCCAGTATGCAAAATTTGTCAGAACATCATTCTGGCCACAACTACACAGTAAATGAACACAGCATCGGTATCTCATATTGTCCTAATTGTGTAGTTATTTAATGAACAGATTACTATTCTGCCAGTATGTTGATTGCAAGTATTGTGAAGAAAGTGTGCTAATTTAAAAGTGGTCAGTCCCATGTGTTGGCAGACACTGCAGTTGAAAAGAGAACGAAAAGAGACTTCTGTCAAGAAGGTATGAATATATGTTTAAATTATACTTTGAGACAATCTGTTGTAATTTATGAAGAGCACACCTGCGCAAGAATGCTAGCTTATTTCTTTACGAACCAATTATTACTTGAATTTATTGCAAATGTCTTGAGTGTAACCAAATCTTTATGACATTTCCTTTTTTAAATATTGTTGTAATACATTAGTGTAATCTGGGAAGTGGTCGGCTTCAATCAGATCGTGTATGCAGAGCATGAAGACCTAATTCTGTATTTTTAGTGGGGATGTCCTTCATTCAACTGAAAAGCAGATAGTGTCGGAACACTAGAGCGGTCAAGTGGAGACTGGGACTCAAGGGAGCGATTCTGCACAGTTTCGTGCGAGTTCTGGAAGAAGGCACACCTGTCCAGAGTAACGGGATGGTCTCTTCGTCAAAGTGATAGATTCTGGGCAGTGAACAGCCGCTACCATTCTTTAACTTCGGAAGGGACGTCATATTTCGAGAGTTCTGACTGTGCTTCAGAACAGGCCTCTACTTTCGCTTGTATTACGGAATTGGGTACAGACAGAGTGTGAGTTACTATTCTGTACATCGTGTGTGTTAATTTGTGAATCATCTTGTTGAACTCTGAAGAGTTTTGAGCTGGTGAATATTTTGTGTACAGTGATTACGAAATGAAGTTAATTTTCACGTATCTTTTATGACTATTTAGTATGGGATTTGGCTACAATTTTCTTAACGCTGTCAACGTAACTTTACTGCAGTTGACAAGGCTATTTTCTACGTAGATTTTAATTTGATATCGTAGGATCACTTCCAGTTACCTGAGATGTCATTTCCTGAATAAAGATTATTCAGTGTAATTCTGTCAACGAAGTCAGTTGTAGACGTTATAATAAAACCATTTTTATTACATTATTCATTTATCTTTTCCTTTATATTTATTCTTTCTTCTTTTTTTAAAATTCGCAATTCTATCCAATGTATAGACTATTTGACAATGAGGGATGACAGCTACAGCCTATTATTTTTTAGCGAATTAGCTGCAGGGCATGAAACCGGACTTGTGCAGCTCGACCGTATGATTACTTCAACCTAATCCTGCATAGCTCAAGTACCTAAAGTACGAATAACCAAAGGTATAGACACAACTAGCTCGCTGCGATGTTATTTGGAAGACGGACTACTCAACAGCGGTATCTGTTAGGCACCGTCGCAGTTGAGGGCTCGTCAGGGATATGAACCTAATCCCTGTAGAACTGTATTTGTAATTCTGACATGTCACAATATTCCGTGTTCCAGGTCCCAAATCTATTGCGTGAAAGGCAGTTTGCGTGGTGGCTCTGACCAGAGGATTTTGCAGCAATCGAGTGCTTGAGAATCGGTAGCAAAAGCTAGGGGTGCGGAAGTTCGCCACAGAACTTCAAGAAAAAAGAAGAAGGATATGTAGAGCCGTCCTGGGTTCAAGTCTGCAGCAGGCAGCTGCAGCGGTGGTCTCGACGGCGGCATAGTGGCAATAGCGGCCACGGCAACAAGGACCACGGTGGTGACTTCGAGTTCTTCAGCATCGACACTTCGGGCAGCATCAATACAGCAGAAGAACCCATGTGTGAACCCACAGAGTTATAGTCAGTAGTGGACTCTGAATGAGTAAGCTGTCACTCAGTGCATGTGGTTCAGACAACGTGAGTTGTCCACTCAGACCTAAACCTAAACGTGGTAGTGTTGATAGAGGCGATACTAGTGGAACAGAGAAGGAATATCTAATTGTGAAAGCTTCAATGGCATGGTTAAAGGAAATTCTGACAAATTTGAACTCTAAAAACGGTGGTATTGGATGCAGAGATAGGTTCGATATAAACGGAGATAGTTCAGTAGAGATAAGTCTCACAGAAACAGAACAAGGTGAGGTGGAGAAAATTGAATCTCACATACAAGGAATGACGTACTCTAAATTAGATGCTATAATCGCAGAAGTAAAAATTTCTGAGGAGGTGGGCCTCGATAACACCAGAGTTGACAGTGTAGAAAAAGATTTTTTGGACAAGTTGGAAAAGATCCTTTATGAGCTGCATGGCGAGGTGAAAATTTTTGTGTGCAAAGTCAAGATGCACTTGAAGACGTGACCAATATGCTAACAATTAGTCAGGTAGGTTAGCAGAATGTGAAAAGAAGGTGCTTAAAAATAGAGGACATTATGAACACGATTAAATAAAGAAGGTGTGCAGCATGTACAGTAATTTAAACACATGAGGTCAGAATTAAATTCTTTAGCAGCAAATCAGGCTACTACTATTACAGATGTTCCACGGGTTAATTGTGTGACGATAAAGTGTTCTGTAAAAGATGGAAAATGCCATACAGTTGATGTTCTTGCTTCGTGTAGAGATGATTTTGTGACAGGAATGTTGAAAGAGGCAAAAATTAAATTAGTTAAAAGTCATCATGAAGACAATGCACAGTCATGGGCAAATTTAATGAGTGCTTCATTTACTGTCTGTGAAGTGTTTGAGAGTGGTTTCTTGTATAAATTAAAGACTGAAGCGAAACAAACGCCACTTCAGAATGAGTTTATAAACGGACCAGGTTTCTGACACGGAAGTGGGTAATGCGGAATTTTTCTGTACGTGAAGTAGCTAAATTGAAGCGTATAAATCATCTGCTGGAAGTGAGATTACGTCGCTCCAGAGACGACTACCGTAATTTTTAGAATGTTATCTTTTCGGCAGTCCGACAAATTCAGTTGAAGAGTTTTTAGATTTTATTGAGAAACTTGAACTGGTGGTGAATGTAGGTGAAAATACGATGCGTAATGTTTCAGATTTCGATGTACAATGGGATAGGAATGATGATGGAAATAGGATCACATTTGAGGAAGTGGAGAAAATGGTCAATAGATTGCAGTGCAATAAAGTAGCTGGGGTGGATGAAATTAAGTCGGAACTCATCAAATACAGTGGAATGTCAGGTCTTAAATGGCTACACAGGATAATTGAAATGGCCTGGGAGTCGGGACAGGTTCCATCAGACTGGACAAAAGCAGTAATCACACCAATATTTAAACATGGAAACAGAAAAGATTGTAACAACTACAGAGGTATCTCTTTAATCAGCGTTGTGGGTAAAATCTTCTCAGGTATTGTTGAAAGGAAAGTGCGAGTATTAGTTGAGAACAAATTGGATGAAAATCAGTGTGGGTTTAGGCTTCTTAGAGGTTGTCAGGACCAGATCTTTAGCTTACCGAAAATAATGGAGAAGTGTTACGAGTGGAACAGGGAATTGTATCTCTTCTTTATAGATCTAGAAAAGGCATATGACCGGGTTCCTAGAAGGAAGTTATTGCCTGTTCTACGAGATTATGGAATAGGAGGCAAACTTTTGCTAGCAATTAAAGGTCTTTACATAGATAGTCAGGCAGCAGTTAGAGTTGACGTTAAACTGAGTTCATGGTTCAGAGTAGTTTCAGGGGTAAGACAAGGCTGCAACCTGTCTCCACTGTTGTTCATATTATTTATGGATCATATATTGAAAACAATAAACTGGCTGGGTGAGATTAAGATATGTGAACACAAAATAAGCAGTCTCGCATATGCAGATGACTGAGTTGTGATGGCAGATTCGATTGAAAGTTTGCAAATTAATGTTTCAGAGCTAGATCAGAAATGTAAGGACTATGGTATGAAGATTAACATCTCCAAAACGAAAGTAATGGCAGCGGGAAAGAGATATAAACGAATTGAGTGCCAAATAGGAGGAACAAAGTTAGAACAGGTGGACCGTTTCAAGTACTTAGGATGCATATTCTCACAGGATGGCAACATAGTGAAAGAACTGGAAGCGAGGTGTAGCAAAGCTAATGCAGTGAGCGCTCAGCTACGATCTACTCTCTTCTGCACGAAGTCAGTACCAAGACTAAGTTATCTGTGCACCGTTCAATCTTTCGACCAACTTCGTTGTGTGGGAGCGAAAGCTGGGTGGATTCAGGTTACCTTATCAATAAGGTTGAGGTTACGGATATGAAAGTAGCTAGGATGATTGCAAGTACTAGTAGATGGGAACAATGTCAGGATGGTGTCCACAATGAGGAAATAAAAAAAAAACTGGGAATGAACTCTATGGATGTAGCAGTCAGGGCGAACAGGCTCAGATGGTGGGGTCATGTTAAACGCATGGGAGAAGCAAGGTTACCGAAGAGACTCATGGGTTCAGCAGTAGAGGGTAGGAGGAGTCGGGGTAGACGAAGGAGAAGATACCTGGATTCAGTTAAGAATGATTTTGAAGTAATAGGCTTAACACCAGTAGAGGCATCAATGTTAGCACTGAATAGGGTATCATGGAGAAATTTTATAAGGGGGACTATGCTCCAGACTGAACGCTGAAAGTCATAATCAGTCTTAAATGATGATGATGGTGAAATTCAAGCCTCGTAATGGGGACAATAGACAGAGAAATGGGTACCAGAATGGCGACAACAGTAACATCCACAATAACTGCAATGATCATAACAGAAATAATTGTCGCCGTAATAATAATATACAAAGGGCAAATAGTAGAGGGAACTTTCATAATAGAAATCAAAAACAGCAACAAAGATACGATAGGAAGGAGCCTCATTAAATAGAACACCAGAATAAGAAATCGGGACGCTAGAGATCCCCGCATCTCAGGTCCAGACGTTGCGAAATAAAACAGCACTGAAAAGGGCACGTCATTTTCAAAATTTTGTATGTGTCCAAAATTCGGCAAATAAGCCACAAACGTTTGAGATGGAGGTTATAAGAGATAAAAACTAAAATGGGGAATAATGTTAAGCAGCGCAACCATAATGTGGGCGTAGGAAATATTGTAAAGTGTGTGCTCGATAAGAACGATATGGGTCTGGAGAATTTATTTGGTGAAAGGGAAGTGATTGATGGATTGAATGAATGTTTGTTGAGAGAGTCTATGACCAGAAGAGAATCAGTAGTGTATCAGAATTTGGTGGAGGTGGAATGTATGATGAATTCTAATGAGGCACTAGTCAGTAGCAACAATTGTAGTAATGCATGTAAATGTAATGAATTATAGCGGAGAAGTTGAGTGATTCTCGCTTCCCGCGCCCGGGTTCCCTGGTTCGATTCCCGGCGGGGTCAGGAATTTTCTCTGCCTCGTGATGACTGGGTGTTGTGTGATGTCCTTAGGTTAGTTAGGTTTAAGTAGTTCTGGGGGACTGATGACCATAGATGTTAAGTCCCATACTGCTCAGACTCATTTGAACCAAATTGAGTGAAAGTGTTTATGAAGGTAGCGTAGCAATAGTCTTCTCAGATGGTGATGAATTTCATTTGAATTTTGTTATGTATCGGCGTAAGTTGGTGATTTATTGTTATAGCAATGGAAAGGTGATGTTTTAGAGGCTGAAGCTGCAGAAGTTGAGGCTACTGATTTAGATATCTCAGAGGAAGGAATCTGTGCGTTTATTTCTGTTGATGGAAGTGAACTGATACCTCTTGATGAAAGCATGAATTACGAGTGCATGTGGAGGAAGAATGTGAAAGTAAAGTGTTAGATGGTAGAAAAGAATCTGAGAAAAGAAAATGTAAACGAGAAAGGGTTATATTCGTGTTTGGCAGAATTCATGTGTGCTGCTCATTTTAGTGTGGAACGATGTAGTAGCGGTTATTTATATGGTGTATCGGCGAAGGTTGACGGAGTTACTGGTAGTGAATGGAATTAACTGTGATAACGTTTGTAGTGATTCAGTGGACGTAAGTGACATTTTGTGTAAAGGAGACGATGTTTTAAGTAGTGTGATTTATTGTCTGAATGTACTGCGGCTGATATCGTTAATTTGGAGGAAGGGGAAAGTATATTTGATTCTGAAGAGGACGATGAAACAGACAGCGAATTCAGCAACAGGTTTAGATGCTAGAGATGGTTTGAAGGTGGATCAGGAGAATCTAGGAACGGGCAGTGAATTGCGGGTTGGTCTGAAATTATAATATGTGTTACAAATACGGAGAAAATGGAAGGAATGCTGGAAATGATCCTTCCAGAGCTAAGTACTTATAGAGGGTGAAACTAAAAACTTGGAGCGTGTAGATGAAATGAATGATGTGGGTGAAGAAAATAAGTGTGTTCTCAGATTTAATAATGGTGTCATAGCGGTAGTCACAAATATTATGTATAAACACAGGATTCCATGCTAACTAGGAAAGAAGGCTCGAATATGAGCAGGTGGAAAAATGCAAAAAGTTGAAATTTAAGAGATACTCATACTGGTAAGAAAAATACCGTAAGAGGCAGCAGCGGCAGAGTTTCATCTTGTGAATGAAGAAAAGTTGTGTAAAAATATACATATGTAGGTGTCATTTCATGTGTACCAACTAAGAATTTTTTTTTGGGGGGGGGGGAGGGGTTTTTATTTCTGTTTTGTGTAAGCGTCCACTTGCTAAAATTAAGATGTATGTAACAAACTACGGACGCAGAACATAGTGCAAGAAGGGAGTAAGTATTAGCCTCGTGACTCTTGGTGCGCGGATGTCGGCAGGCAGTAATTAGTTGTGTAAGTGAGGAATGTAATTTGTAATGTAGATAAGATTTGAGAGAAATGACAAGGGGTTATTTGAATGCGTTACTTGTATTATTTTCGATTGGCTTTACGTGTAATATGTGTAGTTTATTCGTACTGTTCGCACAAAATTTGGTGCGTGGAGGTCATCAGACCTATTAAAAATTTTGTTTGCTAGTGGCAGTAGAATATGGCACTATGTGCAAAGCATGAGTTAAGTTTAGGGAGTATATTATGTAGTTTATTTATATAATCTATGTAATTCTGCAAGTGTTTTGAATAGATTTATTTTTGAAATTTTGGAGACAGCTCCGTAATATGATTAAGAGAATAATTTTAGCGATACGCGTTTTATTATACAAATAGGGTATTGATGAACTTATAATACAGCTCTCTGCGGGGTTGAAAGGAAAGTTACATGGGAGATATCTGTATAGGGTAGTATTAGTTTTAAAGCTCGTATATTTTTTTTTTTTTTTTTTTGAGTCATCACTTTTCTGACTGATCTGATGCGGCCCGCCACGAGTTTGTCTCCTGTGCCAATGTCTTCATCTCGGAGTGACACTTGCAAACAACGTCCTCAATTACTTGCCGGATATATTCGAATCTCTTTCTTCCTCTACACTTTTTGCCCTCTACAGTTCCCTCTAGTACCATGAAAGTTATTCCCTTATGTTTTAACTGATGTCTTGTCGTCCTGTCCCCTCTCCTAATCAGTCGCAACAAGGAATATCGGCAGCAGGGGGTTAATCTGACTGGGTGGCATAACAGGAACGTGTGTGGCTGCTAGTGGCGCGATCCAGCTAAAACGAGGAAACTATCTGTGTAAACTGAACTAATATGGCAAGCCGTTTGACAGTGACTACTGATAAATGGTCCATGAACGTTAAAATTTAAATTAATACCCAAATGAAGTTTCGCAAGCGATGTGGCCACAAATTGTTTACTTGCAGCCAAAAAAATGCACAATGAAGACGAATACAAGCAGCACGAAGACAATGAATAAGGTGTGAGAGACTAGGTGTAAGTAGTGTGGCTGATGCATTTATTAGAGATGACAAA
This sequence comes from Schistocerca serialis cubense, assembly GCF_023864345.2. Lineage (NCBI taxonomy): Eukaryota > Metazoa > Arthropoda > Insecta > Orthoptera > Acrididae > Schistocerca > Schistocerca serialis. Next base: position 209,485,382 of record NC_064646.1, on the reverse strand, counting down.
ATTCGGAAATTGAAATGAACAAATGGAACAGCTTTCGAAAGATATTGACCATGTTAGTGAAAGGGTCGAAATTTAATGGAAGTCATTCGGTGACTGGCAGTAACAGCAAAAATAATTTATTGACGGGTATCAGTGACGAAACAGTGCAACGGTGTCAGCAGTTTGAAGGTGTGTGCACTGAGTTTTATTCTTTCTTTCAGATAGTTATAATACCGTGGCTTCAGTCCTTTAGTGTAAAATGTTTTGTGAAAAATAGGAAGTGACATCTAGTTAATTTTTTCATTGCTTACAAAGAAGGATGTCAAGTGAAACGAAAGTTAAGTTCGTAAAATGGCGTAATCCTGGGCAAATGTAATAAATGATATGTTTACTAGGTATGAAGTATTCAAAAGTTATTCCGTACGTAAGTTCCAGAGAGAGAGACGAAGTAAACTTCAAAACAAATTTTTAAATGTATGGGGACTGGGAAATATGGTGCTCATAAATGGGCCTTTTGGTGTGTTGACTGACATTATAGTGCTCGAAAGACGATTGTCAGATCATCTATAACGAAATACTGTGCTTAGTCGACCACCACCTTGACGTACGAAATTTTAGATTTATAGAAAAACTTAACAGGAAGGCAGGGTAGAAAGTGAGCGACTGTGTACAGGTTAGTGGTAGGGTTGTTCTCATCAGATTCGCCAGCAAACCGGCTTCGGCAACGATAATTCGGGTACAGGCGACAAGGTCGCAAGCAGCATATAAAGAGATCGAGAAAATATATGACGATGTCGAAAGGGTAATTCAGCATGTAAAGGGAGATGAAAATCTAATAGCCAGGCGAGATTCGTACGCAGTTTGAGGGGAAGAAATCGAAAAGACGGTTACTGGAGTATATGGGTTTGGCAGTACCAGTGAGAGAACAGAAGGGATAATCGAATTCTGCAGTAAATTTAAGATGGTAATAGCGAATGCTCTGTTGAAGAATCGCTAGAGGAGGAGATATATTTCGACGTGACCGGGATATACGGGAGGCTCTAGCTGAATTACTGTATGGTCAAACACAGATTCGGAAATCAGATATTGGGTTATAAAGCCTACCCATGTACAGATCTAGACTCATATCACAATTTACTAATGATGAACAATAGATTGAAGTTTAAGAGAATCGTCAGAAAGAGTCAGTGTGGAAGAAAGTGGGATACTGAAATACATAGGAATGACGAGACGTGTTTGAAGTTCGATAAGGATGCGGTAAGGAAAACCAGAGTTGGCATCTCAGTTGAAGAGGTGTGCACAACTCTGAAAAGAGCAATCTCAGATGTCGGACAGGCAAAAAAGGTACAAGGAAGGTAACTCTGAGGAAACCTTGGATAACTCATGAAATATTGCATTCGGTCGACGAATGAAGTTAAGTAAAAAAATGTAGAGGAAGCGCCAGAAATACAGGAATATAAATCTTTTAGGAATGCAGGGTAGCCATGGTGAAATGGCTGCAGGAAGTATGTGAGGAAATTGAAAAAGAACTGATCGTCAGGAGGACTGATCCATCGCATAGAAAGGCCAAAACATATTTCGGTGAAACCAAAAACAGGTGTGGTAATATTAAAAGTGCTATGTGAATTCCACTATTAAACGCAGGCAATAAAGGAAATAGGAGGAAAGAGTACACTTAAGGCATCTACCAGAGGAGAACTTGTCTGACGACAAGTTAGAGATCAAATATTACTGCCAGAATTTAAAAGAGCTCTGGATGACTTTAGATCAAATAAGGAAGATTCCACTAGAATTACTAAAATCATTGAAGGAAGTGGCAAGCAAACGACTATTCAGGAAGAACCGATGAGACTGACGATGTACCATGAGATTTTCGTAAAAATATCAGCCACACAATTGAAAGATAACAAGGCCAGATAGGTTTGAAAGCCATGGCACAATGAGGTTAACAGCTGAAGCATCCAAACTCTTGACAAGAATAATACGCAGAAGAATGGAAAACGATAGTGAAGAACAGTTAGACGACGATCAGTCGGTTCTAGGATATTCGATGGTACCAGAGGCAGTTCTCACGTTGTTTCTGGTAATGGAAGCAAGGTTGAAGAAAAATAAAAATATGCTGATAGCATCGGTCGATGAAGAAAAAGCGTTAGATAGTGTAGAGTGATGCAAGTTGTTCGAAATTCTGAGATAAAATGGAGTAAGCTATAGGGGAAGGTAGGTAATATAAAATATATACTAGAACCAAGAGGGGACAATATGATTAGAAGGCAAGGTAGGATGTACACTTTCGCTCCTACTGCTCAGACTAGAAATCGAAGAAACAACGATGGAAGTAAAATAAAGGTTCAAAAATAGGATTTGAACCCAGGGTGAAGGAATGTCAATGATAAGATTCGCTGATTACATTGCTGTCCTCAGTTAATGTGACGAAGAGTTATATAATCTGTTGAATGGAATGAACAGTCCAATGAGTCACGTAAAAGACAAAGGTAATGATATGCAACAGCTGTGAGAATAACGAGGTTCGGCGCAGAGAGGATGGCACTTTGGGACATGAAGTGTATCGGAAGCCGACGCACACGGATTTGTATTTACGTGCAAATACTTGCCACTATCCTGCCCAGAAGATGAGTGTTCTTCGGACTTTGACCCATAGAGCGCATATTATCACTGACTAAAGCAGTCTGCAAGATGAACTTTCCCACTTACAGTGTTTGAAGACAATCGGTACTCCCCACAGCAAATACAGAAGGCGCCGAAAATGAAACCGAAAGAGGCCACAAAGATAGCAGAAGAAGAAGAAGAAACCTTTAAATCGATGGCCTTCCTGCCATATGTGGGTAGCCTCTCATCAGAAGTAGTACGGATTCTCAGCAGACACTAAGTAAAGGTGTTTTTTCGTTCTCCACTCAAGACAGCTGCAGTCGTGGGCTCCATCAAAGATGATTTGCTGCTCCGAAAATCTAGAGTTTATAAAATTCCATGTGAATGTGGCCTTTTTTACAGTGGACAAAAAACTCGTACTGTCCAAGAAAGATGTACAGAACACAGGACGTTCACACGACTTTTACAAGCCAACAAGTCGACAGTGGCAGAGCACTGTTTGACATTGGTCACAGTATGTTGTATGACAACATCTTTTTGGGACTCGATAGTGAAGGAGGCAATTGAAATTCGCTTGACGACGAATTTAATTAATAGAGGTAGTGGTTTCAACCTTGATAAATCATGGAATCCGGCACTCACAAAGACGTCGTCACAGTGCAGCTCACAATGATATATCGACATACCAACACAGATCGACTGCCGAGTCATAAACGTTTCTCACGCATTGTGCAAGTCTCTGCTGCCGACCAACGTCTCTGGCACATTTGCATCTGCGGCCGCATGCGCAGTTGCGCGGTACACTAGTATAAAGGGACGAAGTGAGCACTGGAGCGGCAATCTTGCGGCTCACTCTGAAGATGGCCGAACGTTATACAGCCGAAATATTAGAAGAAGAAGGAGAATTATTGCGGCTGCACACCCGAAACTTAATGGAACAGTCTTTACGCCGCCAAAACCTGAAGATTCACAGTACTGCTCGTGTTTAGCAAAGCACTCAGACCTTGTAAGAAACTACGGAAGTAAAGCCATGAGGACGGGCCGATTCGTACATGGATACATCAATCGCTACAGCACTTACCCCCGAAACGTAAAGGTCCCGCGTTCGAGTCTTGGTCCGACACAGAGTTTTAAACTGCCACGAAGTTTCGTACTAGTGCACACTCCGCTGCAAAGTGAAAATTTCACTCTGGAGACGGCGTCATTTTTGGAGTGATCACTGTGAAGAGGTGTAAGACAGATTAGCACCTGATGGAGTTTGAGAAGTTCTCATTGTTGTTTTCTATTTCGGCAGCTGGTCGAATAGTGTAATGTCCATATATTTTGAGCATTCGGATGTAATAATGAAGGGTAGGGATACTAACCGTCAACGTTCCAGTCGACCTGCTATGACCTCCAGAAGGAGCATATTGTGCACCAAGAAAATCGTAACTGCTTTACATCTGCAGCTTTCATCCGAGAACAATTAAGAGTCTCCCTTCAACATTACCGCCCAACGCGTAGGCTGCCATTAACACCACAACACGAACAGCTGCATTTGGAGTGGTGCCAACACTATGGGGCATGGAATACCGATGGATGGCATTGTGTTGTGTTCAGCTATGAATTGCGGTTGTGCGCTACTCTGGATGGCCGCCATAGGCATATAATTATGTCGTTAACCTAGGGAGAGATCCTATTATTGAAATGTTTCGGAGAGGCACAGCAAGTGCTCAAGCACGACTCACTACCCCTCCTCACTGCTTTTCACTGCCAGGCCTGGGAACTTCACTAAACACTCTGGTGACTGTTCTGCTTGCCACAGAGGTTGCAACTCTAATCGTTTTCATATCTGCCAATAATGTGTACGTGTACGAAGTTACACTGACAGCCGGCTGGAATGGCCGAGCGGTTCTAGGCGCTTCAGTATGGAACAGCGGGGCCCCTACGGTCGCAGGTTCGAATCCTGCTTCGGGCATGGATGTGTGTGATGTCCTTAGGTTAGTTAGGTTTAAGTAGTTCTAAGTTCTAGGGGACTGATGACCTCAGATGTTAAGTCCCATAGTGCTCAGAGCCATTTGAACCATTATACTGACATCCGCCCATGCATTGTGCGCGGTTCTCTTTCTTTCAGGCTTTGTAATCTGATCTTTTCGTACAATATTCATAGTTATCTATACATACCGATAACTTATAATTTGCATTGAGGTCTAGGTCAGCTGACTGTATAAGGCATTATGCTTTTGCCTAGTAGTAACAACCAAGTAAAGAGAAACTGTCGTTAATATAGTGCATTATTACAAAAGGCATTTGTACAATGCAGTAGTAGCATGATTACGTACTGACCGAAAGAAAGGCTTCCCTGTTGATCGGGTACAGATGTCCGGCAGTGAGGATCAGCGGCTTCTGGACGCGACTGATGAGGATCCTCAAGACACGCTTGAAGCCCTCACTTGCGTCCACCCACGAGCAACTGTACGCCGCACCCGAAACTGCCGCTGCCTGTTGACACCGAAATCACAGTGCTCACAATTGTAGTCACGGTTCCCATGTTATTTCTCCTGCTTTAGAAACTGTTTCCTTTCCTACAGATGGTCATTAAAATATCCAACCCACCTTGCTGACAAAAATCTAGAAACACCGCTAAGTCAGGGCTCATAGAAAGGAGGGGATGTGCTTACTGGCGCTTTATGATTTGAGTCGTGAATACGTCGCCATCATCGGACAATGGACGGCGGTATGTACTGAACTGAGTCTGTTCTGGAGATAACAAGTGTTATTCTCTTACAGGGGAGTAAGTCCCAATAGCCATACCCATATAGCGAGGTAGATTTTGTGTAGTAGAGCTCACTATTTGCATCTGTTTTTTGTTGAGCAATAAATGCCTTTTGGAGAGTCTTTTTCGAGTAAATCACAGTATCACCTCTTTCACTTTTCACTCGTACTTGGTTGCGTGATGTCACACCTTCATCAAAGGGGTGCCCTATATTTTACAAAAAGGAAATTGAGCCGTGGCGCTCAATGAAAGGGGACGCTTTCCTTCGGCAAGATCTGTGTAAGGATTTCGAGAGGATGAGTAGAGAAACTAGCCGCGAGACGTCGGGGTTGTGGCGCGAACGAGGAGACCTTGCGGACGATGCTTGCGAGAAGGAGTTGCGGGAGTTAAGTACTGTTGTTGTTGTGACTGGCTCCTAGTCAGTCGGCTACTGCTGCCATGGTCGGCTACGGTTGTCTTTCGCTGATGGAGTCTGAGGAGCTGTGAAGTGGTGGCCTCTTGTCTTTTGATACCACTGTGCACGCCGCCTGATGGGACCAATGCCGGGGATTGAAAACAGAGAGCCCTGCTGCACTTCGAATAGATCTGACTGAAACGAATTTTTGTAAAGTGGCGAATTGTGCAAAAAGTTGGTTGTGAATGTTTCTCATGAACCGAGATTAATGCTTGGAGCTGTGTACAATGATTAAGGGTGTCACAAGTGTAGTGGGCTCAAGCAAATGTCGGGCTTGCTTTAATTACATACATTAGTGCAGGCCGGCAGTAGCTTAGTACACTCACGCTTCGTTCTTGTCAGGTAATGGCGTCTGACCTTGTGTCAATGTTGATATGTCGAGCATCCATTTAAACAATATAAGCTTTCGATGTGGGTGACTATTGCTCCTTAGTAATATTATAAACTGAATCTGTTGTAGCGTACTGATCCTCAGGTACTGAAATTGGTCGCCTTTCACTTCCTGTTGTTGGGTAAGGGATTCAAGGTTTTTTTTTTTTTTTTTCATCAGTCATATCTCTGGTTTGATGCGGCCGCCATGCATTCATTTCCTGTGCCAACCTCTTCATCACAGAGTTGCACTTGTAACCTACGTTCTCAATTACTTGGTGGATATATTCCAATCTTTGTATTCCTCTACAGTTTTTGCTCTCTACAGCTCTCTTTATTACCATGGAAGTCATTGGATTGGATTGTTTGGGGAAAGAGACCCAACAGCGAGGTCATCAGTCTCATCGGATTAGGGAAAGACGGGGAAGGAAGTCGGCCATCCCCCTTCAAAGGAACCATCCCTGCATTTGCCTGGAGCGATTTAGGGAAATCACGGAAAACCTAAATCAGGAGTCCAGTGTGCTTACCACTGCGCCACCTCGGTCGGTGGAAGTCATTCTCTGATGTCTTAACAGATGTCCTGTCAACCTATCCCCTCTTCTTGTCACTGTTTTCCACAGATTCCTTTCCACTCCGATTCTGTGCAGAACTTCCTCATTCCTTACCTTATTAGTCAACCTAAGTTTCAGCATTCGTCTGTATCACCACATCTCAAATGCTTAGTTTCTTTTCTGTTCCGGTTTTCCCACAATCCATGCTTCACTACCATACAATGCTGTGCTCCAAATATACATTCTCAGAAATTTCATCCTCAAATTAAGGTCTATGTTTGATACTAGTAGACTATTCTTGGCCAGGAATGCCCTTTTTGCCAGTGCTAGTCTGCTTTTAATGTCCTTCTTGCTCTGTCCGTCATGGGTTATTTTGCTGCCTAGGTACCAGTGTTCCTTGATTTCATCTACTTTGTGACTCACCAGTCGTGATGTTAAGTTTCTCGTTGTTGTCATTTCTGCTAGTTCTCATTACTTTCGCCTTCCTTCGTTTTACTCTCAATCCATACTCTGTACTCGGTAGGTTGTTCATTCCATTCAGAAGATCATGTAAATCTTCAGTGTCACTCAGGATAGCACAGTGATCAGCTAATTGTATCACTGACATCCTTTCACCTTGTTGCTTACGGCGGTTTAAATAGCCTGGACCTATCAGCTGATGGAGAAAGGAAACTGTCCAAAGCAGTAATCGTATTTTTAATATTGTTGTGACGAAGAGAACAGGTTGGCGCCTTGACCTTGTATTATTATGGACTAAGTTATGTACGTAACAGCTGTGTTAAAGTTATTATGTGTAAAGGTTTCTGTTAATGCACCTCTTATTCTACTTGCTATTTGGAAACTGAACTGTACATAAGTGTGTGGATAGCAGCATTTTCTTACATCCTTTGCGAGATTACTAGGGAGTTATTGCAGTCTGATTTTACTATTTTAGCCACTTGTGTCTTGAGAAATGATTGTTTCTGAAAATGCGGAACTAACGGTCTTGTTCTTGATGTTATAAATTGAATCAGTCATTTTCTTAGCCAGTATTTATTAGGCTTACGTTTTGGCTCGAATTCAGAGAGTTGCTTATAGTTAAAGATGTTCATTGCCTAATAATTGCAACATATGCCAAGCAAACATCTTGTTTAAAGTAGCATTATTGTGAATATTTTCTTGCGATCTGTTAAAGCTGTTTATGATATTGGGTGATTAAAAAAATTTTTCTTCTTTAAGGAGATCATTATTTTTACCGTATTTTTTATTTTACAGATCTTTATTCTAAGTATATCTTATATTGTTCAAGCTGAGAGAGACCCGTAAAAATATTTTTCTCCTTCTTAACACGTCATTATCATAAACAGATACTATTAGTTAAGGTTGCTATATGAAATTAAGCTTACCAATTGTTAAATAAATTTTCTGTTAAAGACTTTTAACTGTGGATGGTGTTGCTGTTGTTACCCTTGGGTGTCCCTTCCACTCAACGACCTTGGGCTGGCCTTTACCTTCCCCTTAGTAGTACCCATTTCAGAAACGTCGATAAGAACAATTTACATGTATTCTTATCCACTTATTAGTACATTTTATCCTACTACTGATTTTTACGAAATGGGAAATACTAATTCTTTTTGCTTCGTCAATCCGATTAACAATGTCGGTGCCATAAAATTGTAGTGGAGACGATCAGCACGATCTCAGTGAACCAAGTATGTCCAAAGAGGAAGTTCTGGTAAATACCAAGACCATTTATTGTTAATAAATTAATAACTTTAAAATTTTTGTAAGTAACTGTTGCAAGGAATCGTGAGAAGATTTTAGTAAGCAATACATTTTGCTGTATTATCCTACTTACACCACTCGAGCTGTAGTTTCCTTAAATACAACTTTCTTGTGCTAGTGGGTGAGTTATTATCCATTTAGTCACATGCAGAAATTAAAAATTAACAAAATTCGTCACTTTCAAACAGGTGATTCCATGACTATGTTACAAACTCATGGTGGTGAAGGGTAAAAGTATCAATTTCAGGCAAGTGACCATGATCCAGAGACGACCTAGTCGAAAGTTACGAACGAAAATCGTTCTATTAACAATGACAGTCAAGTAGATGTACTGGTATTTTGTTGCAAAATTGTAGGGTAGGCACCTTTCAGAGGTGGTACTGTGGACCAAAACTAGAAAAAAAACGGCGTAGTAAACATGGGCTCTAAAATTCATACTTCAAGAGTTATGAACACTTGTTCATCTTCGATACTGTGAAACGCATCTCTTCTATTACAAACTCTTTTGTTTTCATATTTCTGGAAGAGGTAATTAGGACCAAAACAAGAAAAAAGTACCAGTAGGGGCTCTACAATGCATACCTTAAGACATATTAGCATTTGTTCAGATTCGCTACTGTGAAACAAATCTCTTCTAATGAACAAGTGCCAATAGTTCTTAAAGTACGCGTGTTAGAGCCCGTATTTATTTATTTATTTTTTTCCTTACAACCACCTCTGAAAGTTACGTACTATATAATCTTGGCAACTACAGTGCCGGGACTGTCAGAGGTATTTCTAATTTTCAACTTGACCGTTTCTGAACTTGGATATTGTACCTCAAACTGATGCGTTTACCCTTGTCACTCATCCATGAAAGTTTGTAACGTAATAACCGAATCACCATGTACACAGAAGGAAAAAAAGTGGCAACATCAGAAAATAATTAATGTAGAGTAATGAAATGTCATGAATACATTTTTTTCTGGGTAACATACTTAAGTGATTAACGTGCAAGATCGCAGGTTAATGCAAGCATAAGATAAGCCATTGCAAATGTGATATGCTGATATATCAATAACCGGTGTAGCCACCAGAATGTTGAATGCAAAGATGTAAACGTGCATGTATTATGTTGTGCAGGTGCCGGAAGACAGTTTGCGCGATGGGGTTGCATTCCCGATGCACTTTGTCGGTCGATACAGGGAGGGTTAATGTTGTTTGTGGATGCTGTTGGAGATGTGCTCGATCGAAGACAGATCTGGTTATCGAGCAGGCCAAGGCAACATGCCGTCACCCAGTAGAACGCGTTGGGTTACAACAGCGGAGTGTGGGCGAGCGCCAACTTGTTGGAAGAACACTCCTTTGAATACTGTTCAGGAATGGCAGCAGAACGAGTCTAACCCCCAGCTTGACGAACAAATGTGAAGTCTGTGTCATACTAAATTGCGTCCACATTCCACGTGTAGGTCCAGTGTGTCTAGCATGCAAACAGTTTGGATGCTGGACCTCAACTGCCTCCTTCTAACCAATGCCACCAAGGCAGAACCAGCATTCATCAGGAAACACCAACTGACCTCCACCTTGCCCTCCAATGCGCTCTCACCTGACACTGAAGTCGCAAATGACAGTGGTTTGGTGTCAGTGGAATGTACTCTACAGAGCGTCTGGCTACGAGATGTTTTTTAACTAATCTGTTTGTAACAGTTCGTTGTGTCACTATGGTGCGAGCTGCAGGTCAAACCACTGCTGCAGATGCCGCACTATACCAGAGCCATACTCCCAGCACGGTGGTCTTCCCTCTCGGTAGTGCCAAGTGGCCTCCTGGATCCCGATCTTCTTGTGATTGTACATTCTCGTGACGACCGCTGTCGGCATTCATGTACAGTTATTACATTCCTGGCAAGTCTTACTGCAGTATCGCAGAAGGAACATTCAGCTTCTCACAGTCCTATTACACGACCTCACTGAAACTTAGTGAGGTGTCGATAATGGCATCTGTGCCATCTGAAGGGTTTTTGTTACTACCACATCTCAGTACGTCCGATCTCAAAGGTAACTAACTCTCATGACCATTACAGCGTGTACTTAAAGCAAACCTGATTTGCAACCTCATAGTGGCACTGTTATGCGACAGCAGCGAAATTTGAATAGACATAATCTTTCGGATGTAGAAACACGCCTTTCAGCATTCGTTTATGTCGCACGACTCCTTTTTGGTGTTGCAACTTTTTTCCGTCGGTGTAACACGAAGCAATCAAATTGAAATAGTTCTCACCTGTTCTGTTACGTGATGAGCAGCCCAACAATAAAGGTAAACCTGACCTCCCGGTATGGGAAGAAAAGAGATGCATCTGATAACTCCAGTGATGTCTGAGCCCTGTAAAAAGAAAACACGGGAATTCCACATCAGAAGAAATATATTTTCACTCTGGTAAGCTGCCGTATCTACGAAATTCAATTGCATGTACAGTCACAAACGGGATTCGATAGTAAGAAAGTACCTACATTAAACGAGTCCAAGCGACGCGAAGGGGCATTTTTGAGGAACAACTGTTTTCATTGTGTTTGTTTTAGGTCTATTAATGCAGAACTCGTCATCGTACCGAAAGCCGATTCCTAACAATACGTAATCGTTTCACTTTTTCGGAGAGCTTAGTTGGCAAGTCGGTAAGTGGTAGTATACAAAGAAGCATTAATTTCCTGTAGATTAGCAACCATAACATTTTCTACCTTAAGCAAGCATAACTAACATTTTTGGAAACGCTAGTAATATACAATCCACAGCTATTGGAAAGGAGAAGAGGGAACTATCGCTAGGTAATGTCTGGAGTAAACATTTTCGCTGAAGTAACTGTGTGATGTGCGATATGTTAATGCAAAGATACTCGTACAGTGAAGCTGTACTCCATTATGCCATGCATGTTTTTGAAGAGAAAACGTGACTTTGGGCCTGAATTTTTTGTGTCATTTTGAAAAATTGCAACTTTAGGAAATTCATATTTTGTTTTACAAATTTTCTTAAAAAACCGCACCACTCTGTTAAGAAATACGTTTGTGATCGCCATAACCAAATACACATCTCGCACCACCACTAGCCAAAAATCGTTTTCGATTCTTAAGTTTCTGAACTGAGGTGCGTTCGCTGGTCCTGCAGAACTGTATTAGTAATCCTTGAAATAAAGGTAACATGAACAGTTGCAGAATGGTCAGTCCCCGTCACGGCAGTTTTCAACCCTCTGACGAAATTACAATGTTAAACAAATATATAAGACTGAATTACTTACAGAATGACATTGGCAGATACTGAAATGGAGAGACACAGAGTACAAAGCTTGAAAGTTGTGTGTTACAATTTGCCAACTTCCGTGAGTTATGTTTTGTGCGTCTGCTACTCGCGAGCTATCTTTGCTGTTACATCTGCAACCACTGAATAATTTTCTATATATGCACTGCTGTCTACTACAATACTTTGTCTTGTCTAAGATCTTTGAAGAAAGAACAGCTTTAGGCAATGGGTATTGAGGGCACAAAATTTGCTTACACGACTTGCTGGTTTGTAGCGGAACAAAGTTTCTTCTTGGTCTGATTCCGTTCGACTCTGTTCTGGAGTCAAGTTGAACTTTCGCTTGTGTGTGATGTGGTGTGCTAATGGGACTGATTGCAAAATGGCTCTGAGCACTATGGGACTTTTCTTCTGAGGGCATCAGTCCCCTAGAACTTAGAACGACTTACACCTAACTAACCTAAGGACATTATGCACATACATGCCCGAGGCAGGATTCGAACCTGCGACCGTAGCGGTCGCGCGGTTCCAGATTGTAGCGCCTAGAACCGCTCGGCCACCACGGCTGGCGCCTGATTGCACTGAGTTATACTGAGAAAGAAGATAAGCGATGAACGAAAGCAGCTTAGGGTTTGCATTCATAACGTTATACTGAGAATTGTCCGTAACATTCATTGAAGCGCCAAAGAAACTGATGTGGGCATGCATATTTAAATAGAGACATATGTAAATAGGCAGAAGTCGGCGCTCCAGTCGGCAACGCCTATGTAAGAGAACAAGTATGTGGCGTAGTTGTTAGATTGGACACTGGTGCCACAATGACACGTTATCAAGGTTTAATAAAGTCTGAACGTGGTGTTATAGTCAGTGCACGTGTGAATGGACACGGAAAAGATTTAATTGAGTCTGAACGTGGTGTTATAGTCAGTGCACGTGTGATGGGACACGGCATCTCTGAGGGAGCGTTTAAGTGGGAACTTTTCCGTGCGACCATTTCACGATTGTACCCTGAATATCAGGAATACGGTAAAACATCAAATCTCCAACATACCTGTGGGCGGAGAAAGATCCTGCAAGAACGGGACCAACGACGACTGAAGAGAATCGTTCAACGTGACAGAAGTGCAACCCTTCCGCAAATTGCTGCAGATTTTAGTGCTGCGCCATCAACAAGTATGAGTGTGTGAATCATTCGACAAAATGTAAACGGAGGCTTCCGCGGCCATTGTCACATCAGTAAAAATCTTCTGGGTTTGAGGCCACATTTTCAGCTACAGAGAGTCCGACGTTGCGCGACTCTAGCAAGACCCCTTCCTCAGGGTCTACTGCTAACTGCTAAATGTGCAGTAGTTTGGTTACTTATATACCATGGAGGAGTGCTGTCATTGGATTTGAGGGTGAGGAGGATGGGTATTAGATGTTCTTTTATTGGTCTTTGCATTGAGTGTTGTCACTGGCGGAAATAGGCGTTTTCCCTAGGTGTTTGCTTTATTGGTTGCCATTAGCGGAAGTCGGCGAATAGGAACTGCGCAGCGACTGCAGCGCAGCGTTGTTTACTAACTGCATAGTATCGACTAGGGTGTGTCAGCACTCTGTGTACCCTCCACCGCTGTGGCCTACCGCGTGCCTGTTGCTTTGCCAGACTGTCCTTCCGCAAAGCTGTCACTGCTGGCAGCCAAGACGCTGGAAGTTGGTACCCGTCTTCTGTATTCATGTTACCAGTACGATTGTCTATTTCTATTTCCGCCAATGACAACACTCAATGGAAAGACCAATAAAAGAACACCTAATACCCTTCCCCCTTACCTTCATATCCAACGACAGTACTCCTCCATAGTATAAAAGTAACCAAAATGGTGGTCACTCAGCAGTTAGCAATACACCCTGAGGAAGGCTTCTTGCAACAGTCGCCGAAACGTCGGAATTTTGTAGTTGACAATGCGGCCTCAAATCCAGGAGAATTTTATTGAACATTCAACAAATCATCATCGATATGGGCATATGGGCTTTCAGAGCATGCAAGGTGTCAGACAAATAACACACCTTCCACTGAATTCCTCAAGCAATTCCGGTTAAATCGATGTGGCACACGACATAGTTACAGGAAAATGTAGAATTTTAATGCTTGGCAAATCGAATAAATAAGCTGACATTTCGTGAATATAAACCATTAACACTCACACTATTAATCGCATGCAAGTGATTTCCCAGCCCAAGCTATGAGGTGCAGTTCTGATGAAAGTAGAATTTTACGATGGCAACGTCCCGTCCCATGTTTGGCCAAAACCTTCAAAGCAGGACACCTACTGGACACAATGTGACGAAGTTGGCACTGCGCAGGCTGACAGTGAAAGCCGCCCTTGTCTATGGTTCAAAAATGGTTCAAATGGCTCTGAGCACTATTGGACTTAACATCTGAGGTCATCAGTCCCCTAGAACTTAGAACTACTTAAACCTAACTAACCTAAGGACATCACACACATCCATGCCCGAGGCAGGATTCAAACCTGCGACCGTAGCGGTCGCGCGGTTCCAGACTGAAGCGTCTAGAACCGCTCGGCCACACAGGCAGGCCCCTTGTCTATGGAAAACACCCAATAAATCTAGGTTTTGACAACGACCCTTCGGAAAGCTTTTCTGCAGGAACACTGCTGCAAATGGCAGATAGGTGTCCAGAAAAAAAACCCACTCAAGACATTGGTGACTCACTGTAGCCACCTGCGCAATATCCCACGTGGAAAAAAGCTGTTTGTCTCAGTATTACGTAGCAAAAGTTAAACTCTTTTTTACGAAAGAAACGGTGCCTTTGGTAGGCTACTGAAACTCTAGTAGGTGTAGTTATAACAAGTACAAAAGCTCTGATTAGCCAGAAAGAAAAAGCGTGGCCACCAGCTTTGATATAGGAAAAATGTAGACAGAAAAATTTACTCTTCTCTTGCAATAAATCGTCGTGCGTCTGAGCAAGGCGACTCGCGCTGAGCTGAGACGATTGCGAGAGTAATTATGTGGACACTTGTTCACTGGATCGTTACAACTCTTAAGGAGCTGAACTGCCAAGTCTCCTGGTATAGGGAATTGAACAGATCACTGACAGTTAACGCTTGCGAGCGATTTGAAGGCAGCGACGTATGCGCTATTCCAACCACTTAGCTTGTACCATGCCAATAAATTTAGCTAGGAGTCTCGGCTTCACCGAAGTCATAGGAAATGTACCAGAATGGTGTTCAACGGTCGAGTGAGATTCAGAACAGATTCTCACGTTCACAGTTCACGCCAACAGCAGCCACTGCCGCCTCCAACGAAAGGTAAACACGCGTGCTCACACTACGCCAGCAAGTGATACTCAGTTGACACTGAGAATTGTGGTCGTCTCTGTCTCTCTAATTTTTTTCGTACATTCAAACATGATTTGCGGTTAAACATATCCACGACTGTCGAACTTAATTAAAAGGAAAACGCCAGATATATCCGTTCTAGCAAAAAAGATTGATCAGCCACTGGAGAGCTCTTTATACTCTGAAGTCACTGAACTGTTTTACTTGTGCATTTATACCTGCAATTATATTTGTTTACTCCATACAAACCACATTCATTTTTGGATACTTTCATCGTGCACTTTAGCTTAATTGATATTTCTGGCCACAATTGTATTTAATTTTTTTTCTATTTAATCGACCCCCAGACATGCCCATTAACCATCTTACTATCAAAGAACCTTAGAATAGTTAGCAATTTCGCTTCACAGTTGTAAATACCCAATACCAATATTTTACCATCCAGTACATATTATAATTATGATTGCTATGTCATGAAATCATACTTAAAGTAAAAATAAATCTTAATAACGAAAATATAAGATATTCATTTTTGCTAACATATGGTTACGCCTGAGCCCGTACGTTAACTTTTGTTAGCGATAACATTTATTTTACAGAGAGTGCAGTGGAATCGACTTGAGATCACTATCTGATTACAGCACGGTCCGTACTACTTGCACTCTTCTCAACTCCGCATGGTGAGCTGGTGTCTTCATACCTTGCAGCCCGTAGGTTCAACACAAATTCCTTAAACACTCACAGAGCGTCCTTGCGCAACTGTGGTAGAAGATAGATCACTTCAGTCTCACACATGTCAGAAGCTGAAGTCCCACTCGTGTGCCATTGATGACTGCACGACACTAAGCCTTACGTCTTGCCTGGGCCCATCAACAGAGGCATTGAGCTGTTGATGCCTGGAAACATGTTGCCTGGTCACACGAGATTCGTTTAAAATTATATCTAGTCAAGGGATGTGAACAGGTATGGAGAAAACCTCATGAATCCATGGACCCTGCATGCCAGCAGGGGTCTGTTCAAACCGGTGGAGGCTCTGTAATGGCGTAGGAGAGAGGGGCGGGGAGGAAGGAATAATATGGGACCCCTGAGACGTCTACATACGACTGTGACATGTGACACGCACGTAAGCATAATGTCTGATCGCCTGTGTCCAGTCATGTCCATTGCGCATTCCGACCGGCTTGGGCAATACCAGCAGGACAATGCGACAATGCACATGAACAGAATTGTTACAGAGCAGCTCTAGGAACACCCTCCGCTGGCCAGCGAATTCCCTGAACATGAACATTATTGAGCCTCTCTGGGATGCTTTGCAACGTGCTCTTCAGATGAGATCTCCAGCTCCTTGTACTCTTACGGATTTATGGACAGCCCTGCAGGATTCATGGTCTCAGTTCCCTCTAGCCCTACTCCAGACATTAGTCGAGACCGTACCACGTCGTGTTGCAGCTCCTCTGCGTGCTCGGGGGGACAGTATACGGTATTAGGCAGATGTACCAGTTTCTTTGGCTCTTCAGTGTATCTCCGTGTTTCTGCTCTAGAAGACAAGGTAATGTTTCCTATAATTACAGACTTGGCGAGTCGTTTTGATAAGCAATATTCCTTAGGTATGGTAACAGAATGAATACCAGAGTGGTACTTGTGACTAGGATTCAAATGGCTCTAAGCACTATGGGACTTAACATCTGACGTCATATGTCCCCTAGACTTAGAACTACTTAAACCTAACTAACCTAAGGACATCACACACATATGGATGTGGCAGAATTCGAACCTGCGACCGTAGCAGCAACGCGGTTCCGGACTGAAGCGCCTAGAACCGCTCGGCCACAGCGGCCGGCGACGAGGATTGATGTAGCAGAGTTTTCATTCTGTTTACATGCTGTATGTGACTCTTAATCGAGTTTAGCAAACCGATATTTCCTTCATGAAAGGTTCCTCGCACTATTGTGTATTTCATGACTACCAAAGAGAATAGGTCTTTGCATGAAAGTGACGCGTGCGGATAGAAAAATTTCAATTTCTTTACATTTTTTTTTTCCAGATTGCAGAAGGTAAGTTTGCCTCGATAACTGGAGACCAGCACTTGTCCACTGGTTTGATCCAATGTTATGTGGGACGATGTATTACCAAATACAAACAGCCAACTATTGTATGCCGTAGTCCTACTTGGAAGAATGTAGATGATGCTTAAGAGATGTTGGGTTAGATCAGATGTTGAGAAATGTTTCCAGTTAACAATAGAAAACCGTATCAGATACCAAAGGATATCCATTTTTATAAGTACGAATATATGTCTTTATAGAATCATACCTGAACGGAAGTCTGGATGCGTAATTTTACTATACTTCTAGGCATTTGTCAGTAAGGAAATCATCTTTAACGGAGGCGATGTTACATGTAGAGGCACCATACAACTCAAGAATCCGAACTGTAGTACATGCACTGAATTATGTGACAGAGAAATTTCCCCGAGATAACTTTATTTAGCGACAAATCAGTCGGCGGCTGTTGTCGCGGGAGAGGATACTGCCAGAATGAGAAGGTACCGGCTTCCACAAGTATAGTCAGTATGTGTGGACGTCCTGGGATATTCATAAGAAAAACAGTGAGTTTATGAGTAAAAAATGATTTGTATTCTGTAATACGAGGTATAATGAACATAAGGGCGTTAGAACAATTCTGAATAAAGCTAAAGATGGGAATACAAAGAAAGGTAGGACGATGTTTCTGTTTAGCCCGAGCGATAAGGAACTGACTTCAGTTTACCTGAAAGGTGAATATTTCATGTGGGCCACTGACAGTGAAGAGCATCCATGAATAAAGCTCAAGAACATTTTACAATACACGTTGCACTTGTAGGTGCCGACCGAAGTCGTCAGGGACGGAAAACCCAAACGTCGCTAGACAATCGTGTTAGGAAGTTGCTACGAAAGCAAAGAGAGCTACACTACAAAATTCAAAATAGCCAGAGCCTCACACAGAAACAAAAACTAAACGAATTCAAAATTAGCATAAGATGCGTCATGCGTGAAGTGCTCAACGAAATCGAAAGTAGAAATTCTTCTACCGATTTGACAGAAATTCCCAAGAAGTTTTAGTCTTATGTAAAATCAGCTAACGGATGGATGACATAACATATGTCCAGACACACTGTAACTGTAATGGCTTTGAAAAGAAGCATAACACAGAAAGGGCTGGAATGCTAAACGTGTTTTTCCAAATCTATTTCACAGACGATAATCGCACTGTAGTTCCTCATTTAAATCGTCTCAAGAACTCCAAAATAACAGATATAAAAAAAAAACGATCGTGGGATAGGAAAGCAAATGAAATCGCTCGATAGAATAAAACCTCAGTGACTTTTCGAGATCGATTCGATTCTTCGTAGATTATGCCACAGAAATTGCCCCGCTTCTGGCAGCAGCGTACCGTAGCTCTCTGGAGGAACGAATTGTCCCTAATGATTCAAAAAAGCACAGGTGATTACAGTTTTCGAAAATGGTAGTCGAACGAATGCATAAAACTGTATGTCTGTACTTCTGGCGACGGCCTGTTGTAGAATTTCGGAGCGTGTTTTATCACCACAATTTTTGACTTCTGTTCGTCTACAATATGCAGAAAGCACTAGATATAGGCGTCCAGGTAGCTGCAGTGCTCCTTGGCCTCGGGGAGGCATTCCATAAACTTCCGTCCTGCGACCGAAAGAACAAAATGCGAGCGCACGGAATATGAGACTAACAGAATGGTTGTACTGAAGAGTTTCTAGATTTTTTGGAACATGTTTTATGCTCGCGTACTGTGACATTTCTAGAGAGCGAATATCTTTTCTATGGGAATCAACATCGGTTCCGAAAACAACGATTTGTGAAACCTAACTGTTCTGTTCATCCACGAGACCTAGAAATCGGTAGATGTTGTCACCCAGATAGGTGTCGCGTTGCTTGAGATCCGAAAGGCTTTCAGTAAAGTTTCGCACTACCACCTAATTAACAAAATACGGCCGTACTGAATATCGGACCGACAGTATGGTTGGATTGAAGAGTTTCTAGCAAACAGAGCACAGCACGTCATTATCAACGGAGAGAAGTCTTCAGACCTAAGCGAGTGTTATAGGACCATTACTTTTCACCATATATACAAATGACCTAGTACATGACATCGGAGTTTGAGGCTTTTCGCGGATGGTACTGTTGTGCACAGACAAGTCGCATTGCTAGAAAACTGTAGCGAAATAGAGGAAGAACTACAGTGGATCAAGTCTTGTTACTGGGAGTGCTAGCTGATCCTCAGCATAAACGACTGGAAAGATGTTGGCCGTAAGAATATGGAAAGGCGCATTGTTGTATGATTACACTACTACGGAACAATCACTGGAAGAAGTTATTTTCAAATACACTATGTGACCAAAAATATCCGGACACCCCAAAAACATACGTTTCTCACATTAGGTGCATTGTGCTCCTACCTAAGGCCAGGTACTCCATATCAGCGACTTAAGTAGTAATTAGACATCATGAGAGAGCAGAATGGTGCGCTCCATGGAACTCACGGACTTCGAACGTGGTCAGGTGATTGGGTGTCTCTTGTGTCGTACGTCTGTACGCGATATTTTCACACTCCTAAATATCCCTACGTCCACTTTTTTCGATGTGATAATGCAGTGGAAACGTGAAGGGACACACACAGCACAAAAGCGTACAGGCCGACCTCGTTGTTGACTGACGGAGATTGTCGACAGTTGAAGAGGGTCGTAATGTGTAATAGGTGGACATCTATCCAGACCATCACACAGGAATTCCAAACTGCATCAGGATCCACTGCAAATACTATGATAGTTAGGCGAGAGGTGAGAAAACTTGGATTTTACGGTCGAGCGGCTGCTCATAAGCCACACATCACGCCGGTAAATGCCAGACGACTCTTCGCTTGGTGTAAGGAGCGTAAACATAGGACGATTGAACAGTGGAAAAACGTTATGTGGAGTGAAGAATCACGGTACACAACGTGGCGATCCGATGGCAGGGTGTTGGTATGGCGAATGTCCGGTGAACGTCATCTGCCAGCGTAAGCAACGCCAACGGTAAAATTCAGAGGCGGTGGTGTTATGGTGTGGTCTTTTTTAGATGGAGGGGGCTTGCACCCATTTTTGTTTTGCTTGGCACTATCATAACGCAGGCCTACATTCATGTTTTATGCACCTTCTTTCTTCAAACTGTTTCGACACGATCGAGCACCTGTTCATAATGCAGGGCCTGTGGCGGAGTGGTTACCCGACGATAACATCCCCGTAATGGACTGGCCTGCACAGAGTCCTGACCTGAGAATCATGTAGAACACCTTTGGGATGTTTTGGAACGTCGACTTCATGCCAGGCCTCACCGACCGACATCGATACCCCTCTTCAATGCAGCACTCCGTGAGGAATGGGCTGCCATTACCCAAGAAACCTTCCAGCACCTGATTGGACGTATGCCTGCAAGAGTGGAAGCTGTCATCAAGGCTAAGAGGGGGCCAACGTCATATTGAATTCCAGTATTGCCGATGGAGGACCCCACGAACTTGTAACTCATTTTCATCCAGACGTCCGGATACTTTTGATCACATAGTGTAAATATATAGCAGTATGTGCACGAAGAGATTTGAAGTGGAACGACCGCTCAAAATTAATTTTTTGTGTGGCATATGTCAGAGTGAGATTCATTGGAAAATCTGAGGAAATGTAGTACATCAGCAAAGGACGTAGTTCGCAAAAGACTCGACATTGTTTTCAGATTGCTATCCGTTCCAGATAGTATTGATAAAAGAAATACAAAAGATCAACGAAGAGCAGCACGTCTCGTTACATTTATTAAGCGCGAAAGCACTAGGAGATGCTAAGCCAACTCCAATGCAGACGCTGTGAGAGTGGCGCTCTGTATCACGGTGTTGTTTACTGTTGGTTTCCAGAGAAGAGTCACACAATAACCTGCTTCCTCCAACGAATATGACGCAAGAAGACCATGGTGATAGAATTAGAGAGATACGATCCCACTGGAAGGGTTACCAACAATCGTTCATCCGGCCAGCCATCCGCGACTGAAACAGGATAAGGGGGAAAAGGGGGAAATGACAAAGCAGTCTTCGCCACACACCATAGGACGGATTGAGGAATAGAGCTGTCTACACAGATATAAAGTGCCCATGTTTGACGGTGGTTGATGGACCACATATTGAAAATCAGTAGGTAGCTTTCTTCTCAACCAACTCTCTGCTCGGAACCTTGCAGCCAGCTTCTGATCCTTCCCCTCTCATCTTACTGGCAGAGGGGAGAATACCGACGTAGTGCCTGTGAAGAAAGATTGTCGAATTATTAATAAATTAGTTGTGATGCCCATAGACTAATTGTGGATAGAATAGTAAACCAGTATGTTGCATAGTACAGGATACGCCCATCACCTTATGATTTTCAGTTTTTAATGACAAGCGAAAATTACTGAAATGTTTTGTCTCTGTGACCTACAGAAATTTATGTCATGATCACGTTGATCATATCACGACATTTTAATACTTATCAGATATGTTAACAGTTGTTTATTCGTTAATTAGCAATGTATCAGCTTGTTGACTACGATGGTTCATTACATTTGGTCGTAAATTTACGGTTCCTCTTTGCTGGATGCATCTAGACTTCTAATACTATAATGTATATCATTTTTTTCCGTATAGATAGTAATAAATATTATGCATTATGCAACTTGAATGTTTTCATACTTGTTTTACTTAATGGTATTAGCAATCTCTGGGAATCTGCAAAGAAATGTAAGAGATAAGTCAAACTAAAAACATTTTGTAGTGAGATATTAAGTATTTCCTGGAAGCATATTAAGGTTATCTAACTGTTTAGATTACTGTGCACTGGACCTCACCACGCGACTGCGTTGATTGTTGGGTCATGGGGATCGTAAAAGATGAGAAAGGTGGTCGGTGGGGGTGGGAGTGGGGGTGGGGATGGGTGATAAGATGTGGAATTCAGTCTTTGTGTGTGTCCTTTTTAGATACATAAAATAGTATTAATTATCCTGAGGTAAAATATGTACGCCAGATTCGGTTGATTCTGTAGTTGTTCGACTGATTTTTATTGTTAAATAATTATCTCTTTTATTTCTTCGTGGACAGCTGTAAATCTCCAATACTATTTGGTGATAAACGTTGATGTAAATAAATTTTAGTGGCATAAAACGGATAGTACTTATATTTCCCTACATCATAAACGTAAGTATATTGTAGTTGTAAAATTCTAGAATCAGAACCTTACTATCCAACACTTAAGATACTCTGACGCAGACGTGGATTTGGTACTGGGCACTTCACGTGCTGCTGTGTCTAGAGTGTTGGATACACAGGCCCCTGCCCTCAAACTAGTCACCAGCGCAGTGACAGATAGCGATCTGTCAGCACATAACAATAAAGATACACGTATTCAATAATGGGTACAGGAGACACTGTTCCCTATGTCACAAAACAAGGCGTTGCAGTGGTAAAACACTAGGTTCGTGTTCGCAAAGACCGCGGGTCAAATCCTCGGCCAGCCAGCCATATTCAGGCTTTGGACGATTTCCATAAATCACTTAGCACGAGTCCCGGGATCGTTCCTTTGAAAGGGGACGGCAGATTTTCTTTTCTATAGTTCCCACTCCGAGCTTGTGCTCCATCTATAATACTGCCCTCGACGACAGTACGTCGAACTCGAGTCTACCTTCCGTCTAGTTTCACATCTACACTTTTATGCCTCACAATTTCACGCCACAGAGATTAACATCACGTCAGGAATCCACCATTAAGAGCATGTTGAACGGTAGTTTCGGCTAAAGACTCAAGTAGATGACGGTTCACGCTTTTGGTGGGATACGAGTACGTCGGAAGCCACGTTAGAAGATTCCCCCCACCAGTTAAAAGGGATCCGTTCTGGAAAGTGAATGAAGTGATCTCATGTGCTGGGATGGCTGGAGAACATTACTGCCCCCCTCCCCCCAGCACCAAGCGACATATCATTTCCACCCCATCCACCCTCCTCCTCCCATCTCACCATTGCTTCGTCTCCTCTCCATCAGACATACGTTACCTTTCCTCGGGTTCTTGGTAACACCCATTAAAATACGTAAATCTATCTCTAATGATGGTGGAAGTTTTTTTCTTTCAAAAAAATGCTAAATAGTATTGTTTTCTTCATGGTTGTTTTTGTGGTCCTTAGCCCGAAGATTTGTTTGATACAGCTACCCATGCTAGTCTATCCTGTTCAAGACTCTTTATCCCCAGATAAGTGCCGCACCTACATCCATTTGAATCGGCTTAGTGTATTCAAGCCTTTATTTCCTTCTACAGTTTTCGTCCATCACTTCCTTCCAATACCTAATGGACAATTCCTTGATCCCTCGTGAACTCCCCTATCAATCTATCCCTTATTTTAGATAAGTTGTGCCACACATTTCCTTTTACCTGAGTTCGATTTAGTATCTCATTTGTCATTCGATGCACCCACTTCAGCATTCTTCTGTAACAACAGCACATCTGCAAACGTTCAATTTCTTCGTTCTTAAGTTTAAATTCCATATGACTACAATCTAGACAATACCATTAGAAAATACTGCCTAACACTTAAATTTATACTTGATGTGAACAAATTCCTCTTTTTCAGAACCGCTTTTATTCATATGTACTCTAATTTGGCCATGATCAGTTATTTTACTGATGTTAATTTTATAATCTCTTTTTGAAGGACTTATCCATTCCGTTCACCTGCTGTTCCATCTCCTTAACCGTCTCTGACTCAATAGCAATGTCATCGGAAAACCGCTAAGCTTTTATTTCTTCTCCCTGACGTTTAATTCCTTTTCCAAACTTCCCCTTAGTTTTCTTCACCGAATGCTCAGACTGAATAACGTCTCACACGCTTCTGTACAACTTCCTCCTGTGACTCTTATAACTGCGTTCTCTGCAAGTTGTAAATAATTTTTCGCTCGCTCTATTTTATTCCTGCTTCCTTTTAAATTCCACATAAGTGTAGTGCAGTTATTATATAGTTCCTGATGTCTGAGGGTATTTCACCGGTCTCATTTCTCTTGCCCATAACATGGATTACTTTTTTTCGCCATTAGTCTCCAAAGGATCTCGATAATTCTGTGGAATGTAGTTTACTCCTTTTTATCGCAGTATCGTATCTGCTATTACCTCTTCACCCGCTTCCTCCTCTCTATCAATAATATTGTCCTCAAATCTGATTCTCTTTCATAGACTCTCTATGCATTCCTTCCAACATACAGGTTTCCCTTCTTTGCCTAGTTGAGGCTAACTGTCTGAGCTCATGTCCATTCAGCTGCTTCTCATTTCTCCGAAGATCTCTTTACCTTTCCTAAAGGTAACAACTGTTCTTTTAACCTAGTTACATATCTTTATATAGCCTTGCAGTTGTCCTGGTAACATTACTACTTAGCCATTTTATACATTCCATGAGTCTCATTTTATAGCCGTGTGTATTCCCTTTGGCCTGCTTCATTTGCTGAATTCTTATATTTTCTCCTTTCAGCATTTTAATTCGATATCTCTTGTGATAGCTAAGGTTTTATATTAGGCATTGTCTCTTTAACTATTTGATCTTCGGCCACATTCACTATTATCTATTCATCTTCAACAGTATTTCTTTCCCCTTCTTGAACCAGTTTTTGTGCTTGAGTCAACTTTTACCTCAGGATTCTTTCAACTTGCCGAATCCCATTCCCTTAATTTCTATCTTTTTTGCAATTTCGGCAGTTTTAATTCACTATTCAAAATTAATAAATTATGGTCATAGTCCAAACTTGCCGCTGGAAATGTCTTACAGGTTAAAATCTGGCTCCAAAATCTTTCGGAGGTCTGGATGGGGTACAATTTTACTTCAGTAGTATATTACCAAAGAGGACGTCGTCATCATTAAGGCATGCAGTAGAATTCGAGACCATGGGAAAAAAATAACGGTAGTTGTTTCCCCTTTCTTTCAACTGTTCGGAATACCAGCGCAGCGAAGCCATGTTGGCTAACGTTGCACGGTGAGAGCAGTCAATTATCGGTACTATTCTCCTTGCAACTACTGAAAGGGCTGCTACCCCTCTTCAGCAACTACGGATAAGTTTGATCTCTATACAGATACTCTCCTTTGTGGCTACAGCCATGGCACAGCAGTCTGTATCGCTGAGGTACGCAATCCGTCCTTCTTTGGCAGGGACCGTAATTCCTCTGTAACTCTGTAACGGAAATACATTTATAAATCTCATTCCTTCTGCGAAATAACTCCGAAATTGTGATTACAAGCCACCATTAACTTCAGCATAAAATATTGTCCTGTACCAGTGGAATTGAAATTTAAACTTTACGATTGAGTCCCCATTAACAGAGCTAAAACTTCACCCGTGTCGTAGATTACTTTGTGTGACGTTATAGACTGTGCTATATGCATGATGGGACACAGGCCTATTTTGCTGTTGACACAAAACGGTCCAAGGCGGTTAGGTCAAACAGAACTTGTGCTATGGCCTTAAAGTCACCTGACATCAATCCTTTGGGTTGATTGAAGAACTTGATCACTGAAATTTACAAGCTAATCCGAGGGTGTTTGAAAATATTCGAAAATCACTGCTGACACGAAAGCAATATTTCCTTTCAATGTAAGGACGATAGGTTGATCTCCTCCTTCAACTGGTATGAGTTATAGCAAACCAAGAACTACCGCAACCTCCTTCGTTTACCGAAATTTCCGACAGTACCTTCTTTCCAGTAATGTTTACCCTGATTTTCAACTAACAAGTATGAGATTCATGTTTCTCAGTGGTGCGTTGTGCACTGCTGCATCTGCGAAATCTTCCCTCGTTCCAAATTTGTCCATAAGCTAATAATAAATTTTTATATTTATGTGAGATAATGTTGTGCTACGAAAAACGTTATCCTACAGATCCAATTGTACATGAGTTACAAAAAGTGCCACGTATATCTGATATTTTTGAAGTATTTTTTACGTAATTGTTCACGAAATTTATTTATTAACATAATAGAAAATTTCTGTGTTTCAGAAAAATACTTAACTTCACTTAAATACGGCCACGTTGTAGAAATACCTAAATATTTACTATCTTATGAACGTGGCAAATTTGAAAATTTAGAAAGTTGTGTTTCGTGATTGTTTGGAACAATCTGTGTTACTGATATTATCCTTACTTTTTTATAAACTTCAAATACGCCGTTTTGTTTAAATTGTTCCTTACTTGAAAACAGAAAATCATTGTAAATGTTAGTTAGAACCATAACCGTTTCTAGAACATACTAGATGGGTTCAGATGGCTCTGAGCACTATGGGATTTAACAGCTGTGGTCATCAGTCCCCTAGAACTTAAAACTACTTAAACCTAACTAACCTAAGGACATCACACACATCCATGCCCGAGGCAGGATTCGAACATACTAGAGGTTTGTATTCTAAGATACAGGAATGAATCCAAGCCCTGAGAAAGGAGTGCTTATAGAGAAGTTCCGTTTAGCATAAAAAAGAGGGTCTATCGCAAATCTTCATCGTTGTAACAACGAACAGAAACGTACAGTAAAACACTGCGTAGTGTAAATGTGAAAAAGCTTATGAGTATAAAATTTTATTCATGTTACCATTTTTCTGTGAATTTCATGTGGCCAATCTATTATCAGTTTAAATATATCGTGCACTGGCTGTGTTCGTAACTGGAAGAGTGATTGTTAGGTAAAAGAATGAAAGGGCAACAATATGGAGTGTACAGTAATTTACAACATGTAACTTGTTAAAGTACTACTGTATATTTTGTTAAGGTATCTACTGGGTGATGTTTTTAGCTCAGTTACCTCAGACTCAGCCGCTTGTGTCGCTTTGGACTCAAACTGGCCCTCTTGACATGAAATAAAAATGTCACTTGTCTGCTGTTATCAAAACCCGCTGAATCATACTGGCACCTACTGTTCGAGCATGTTTATCTATTTTTTCACC
The DNA here is from genome assembly GCF_023864345.2 of Schistocerca serialis cubense. Classification (NCBI taxonomy): domain Eukaryota; kingdom Metazoa; phylum Arthropoda; class Insecta; order Orthoptera; family Acrididae; genus Schistocerca; species Schistocerca serialis. The sequence continues at coordinate 209,458,284 of NC_064646.1, read as the reverse complement.
TGTAACAATCTGCTGTGTACCTGTGCCTTCCCTACGACAATTCTTCATCCCATCCTTCTGAAAATGCAATGATTGTGTGACAATGTTGCCCAAGAGGCCACCGTCTGGGGAAGCTCGGACCCCGGGTGCAAGTTTAATTTCAGGTGACGCCATACGGGGCGACTTGCGGCTCAGTGATGATGGGGACAACATGACACTCATTCCACGATCAGAGAAGATCTCCAACCCGTCCGGAAATCGAACCCGAGTCCGCTGCATGGCAGGCAAGCACGTAACCAATCAGCTTTTTTCTTTTTCTTTTCTTTTTGCATTTTGTTCGTTGTTCATCGTTGTGTTTGGTCGTTGCGGACGTCACATGACATCCGTTCAAGTTCTTTCGTTGATCCTTCCACTCAGTTTTTTTTTATTACAGAGGCCAATCAGCTCTCTGACCGAACACGCTGAGCTACCGTGCCGGCATATAAATAGGCGAACATCTTTCTGGAATCTTACCGCGATAGTTTAGAGAAAAACTCCATGTACCTGTTCAAATTATACTAAGAGAGTATATGTCAAAGAAATTGTTCAAGTAACTTGCGGGAATGTTGTCAGGCGTCGTAGTCAACAACCGTAGATGTTTCAACAGAAACACACCTTGTCATTTTGAAGGGACAACTTGGCAGGTGTGTGATTGTCGACGACGTCACTTGGCAGCTTTCCCGTCGAATTATTTGAACATTGTTTACGTCCCAAGTAACTCAAGTCTCACACTGTCAGTGCTTGGTTGACCCTGCGGGTCTACTGACCTCAACCCCATTGAGCACCTCCGGGACTCCATTAAGCGAGATGTGTGCATTCTGGACCCAGCTCCGGCCTACCTCCGTCGGTTGTGGGCAGTGGTTAGGCACTCGAGCATCAGGTGACTTCCCAGCGCTTACGGTGAACCATGGAACACGTTGCACGACGCGCCGCAGCCGTTATCAGGGAAAAGGGGGGCGCTCCTGACTACTAATTATATCTATGGGAGTTGCTTATGAGTGTTGCTATAAATATGTATAATGTTAATGAAAGGCCTTACGTATGTCGCTTGGAATAGCGCCACACATGCGACGAGGACACTGAAGACAAACTGCGTCATTGCTATTGGGCTCATGGTGTCGTTTAGGTGCCTCACGAACCTGTAATACGAGAAGGAATTCAGTGACTGGCAAGTTTGTCATATTTATTTGATATCGCTCTTTATACGAAAACAAAATTAACTTCTAGACTGGAAAACCTCTTATCTAAACGAAATTGTTAATTAGTTTAAAAAGTTGTCTCAAATGTTCCAACACAGTTCTTCTAAAAGTGTACAACTTTTGTTTCTGCAGTTATTATATTTAAGACTAGCTGAGACTCACGATTTTTATTCGTTTCTTGATATTGCAAAGTCATCAGTCTTTTAGCATTTCTGGTGTGTTCAGAAAGACAATACAGTTTTCTAGGAACTTTATTTGTAAACAAAACAAAAATCAATGTAATGAGTAGGCACCCAAATCACAAAGAAAATTCAATAAATTCGTTTTTCCTAGCAAAGAATATAAATGAAACCGATCCAAAGATGCAAAGCAGTGTCGTAAGTTTTTAATGCAGAACACTGAATCAGTAATTCGTTATATGTTAGCTAAGTGAATTCTCTGTTAGCTAGCCGGCCGGTGTGGCCGAACAGTTCTAGGCGCTACAGTCTGGAACCGCGCGACCGGAACGGTCGCAGATTCGAATCCTGCCTCGGGCATGGGTGTGTGTGATGTCCTTAGGTTAGTTAGGTTTAAGTAGTTCTAAGTTCTAGGGGACTGATGACCTCAGAAGTTAAGTCCCATAGTGCTCAGAGCCATTTTTTTCTCTGTTAGCTTGTATTTGTAAACATACGTCACTGATGAAAATTTCCGAAAGTACATCCGTCACTGAGTTAAAAAACAATAACAATGACATCTATCGGTCCTTTGGGGCACTACTAAACTAACAGCGGTATCATTTGGTTCTTTGGTGTGTTACACGGTGATGATTTAACATCCGAACTACTTAGCTGAGCAGCTGATTTTAAGGAAAAATTTAAATTACGTTCTCTCTCTTTCTATAATCAACTGGAACAAATACCTCATCAGCGCAGCAGAATGTTGACGAGTGTTATCTAACAAAGCACAACACCCCTGTACAATATTCGCTGCTTGGATTGAGCGGTGCGGCGTAGTCGGTGAAGGTTCTTCTGACAAGGGAACCTCCTCATCGCACCCCCCTGAGATTTAATTATAAGTTGGCACAGTGGATAGGCCTTGAAAAACTGAACACAGATCAATCGAGAAAACAGGAAGAAGTTGTGTGGAACTATGAAAAAATAAGCAAAATATACAAACTGAGTAGTCTATGTGCAATATAGGCAACATCATGGATGATCTGAGCCGAGGAGCGCCGTGGTCCTGTGGTTAGCGTGAGCTGCTGCTGCATGAGAGGTCCTTGGTTCAAGTCTTCCCTCGTGTGAAAATTTTACTTTCCTTATTTTCGCAAGGTTATGATCTGTCCGTTCGTTCATTGACGTCTCTGTTCACTGTAATAAGTTTAGTGTCTGTGTTTTGCGACCGCACCGCAAAACGGTGCGATTAGTAGACGAAAGGACGTGCCTCTCCAATGGGAACCGAAAACATTTGATCGCAAGGTCATAGGTCAACCGTTTCCTCCACAGGAAAACACGTCTGAGATATTCTATACGACACTGGTGACGGCATGTGCGTCACATGACAGGAATATGTTGTCGACCCACCTAACTTGTACACTTGGCGAGTGGGTAAAAAGGTTTAGGTTTTCTTGTGGATGTGATAATTACTCCCAAAAAAGTGATGAAAACATAAGAATTTGTCACATAAACTGAAAATAAAAAATTAAGCTTTTCACTCGAGGGAAGTCTTGAACCAAGGACCCCTCGTTCCACAGCTGCTCACGCCAACCAAGGGACCACAACGCTCCTAAATTCATATTATCCTTGATGTTGCCTATGTTGCTTGTAGACTACTCTGTATATTTTGCTTATTTTTTCATAGTTCCACACAACTTCTTCCTCTTTTCTCGATTGATCTGTGTTCAGTTTTTCAAGGCCTGTCCACTGTACCAACTTATAACTAAATTTGAGGGGGGTGCGATGGGGAGGTTCCCTTGTGCGAGCAGGCCGTGCGCCGGTGCATTTATGGTCACTCCTGTGAGCACAAAGACGGTGAATAGTACGTCATTTCGATCCCAAGACACTTTGACCGTAACCTCTTCAGGTGCTCAAATTTATTTTGCTTGTATATCTTCGCTGGAGGTTGTAAATGATGCTAGTGCATTGACTAGCGCTTTCTTTCTGGACTTAAATGCGAAGTACGATTAACAGTGTGGCTCAAAAACTCTTCGCCATCCTTGTCGTACCGAGTGAGAAAAGTCAGTGCAGCTCTGATTTTTTGTGTTTTCTCGGTACATCCGCATGGTACACGTCGCGGAACTCACATGGTACGTATTTTTTGTTCCTGAAGTCACCACTAACATTTTCTTAAAGAACTGCTCTTGAAATTTCAGCCAAGAACAAACTCAATCCGTGAAAAGGGAAAGTCTGTCTTGTTGAATTTTTTCCTCATTCCTTGATTTCAGTTCTTCAGTCGCAACTAAAGATTGCCCTAATAGTTGTTAATGATAAAAATTCGTTCTTCCGCCAGTAAGTGAGTTGAACCATCTTCGAGTTTAAGCCTCATTCAGTACGTTTCCACAAACGGTTATCTGTTTGTAAATTTCGATAGGAAAGACTTTTTTGCATTCAGAAACCCTATTACGCTACGATCATCACTTTTTCGGGGATCAGTTTTTTCACTCGCTTTAAAATCGCACAAGTAAACAATGAACGACCGTCCGTGCTCGCTGTTAGCGTCATACTGGAGCCATGGAGTGGGAAAGTGTATTTCACAACGACTGTAGTGGGATGGGGGTTTGTGGTAGCGTGAAGGGAAGGGGGAGGTATAAATACGCGGCTCGACAGATCAAAACATTTTTTTCTTACTATATTACTCTCGTGGAATGAAAGTGAAAGTTCCAAGTTAACTTACATTAGCACTTTATCTAACGAACAACTTCGGTCCGACTCAGAAATGTCGGAAGCAATTTCGCAGACCATACTTTCCTGAAGCCTTTTAATAACTTGACGTAATACGACCACAGTATTTCATTGTGCTCAGTCAGTAAAACTGAAAGGAAATGGTAATTTAGTTAAACAGAAATCAGTTATTAAACACGTGGTAACATTCACTGCCTGCAGGTAGCGCTACTGTATTTGAGCACGAATGGAACCTGTGCAATGTTCACAATGCGTTGCAAGTGACAGTCGTGGCCAGGACAATGATGTGTGTAGTTTTGGGTGCATTATGACTGAGCACAGTGAATTCGAACGTAGGAAAATTGTTGGTGCTCCTATGGTGGGCACATCCGTAACAAATGTGGCCGAGGTGATTGGTGTTTCAAGAGCTATTGTACAGAAGATTTATACCGCATGCAACGAACGCGGGAAATAATCATCCGCTAAGTCACAAGGCGGATAAAATTCTGTGTTGATAGGTCGTAACAGACGGTCATTGAAGAGGATTAAGGCTATAATTGGTCGATGACAGCTGCAAAAGTCACCGCAGAACTGCTGAAGCTATAAAAGCAGGATTACGGAGTAATAGAAAAAAGTCATTTGGAGTATTGTTTCACACTGTTTCCAACTTCGTACGAGACGTGAAATATGGCTGGAGATCGGTGATGATTTTGGCAGCCATATCATGGTATTCCATGTGTCCTATGGTTTCCATGCAAGTTTGTGTTGTTACGAAGGAGTGTGCGACCATTTTGACCGATAGTTCCATCCCACGAAACAATCAGTGTTCGTTCTGGATCGGTGATGTTATGTTCCAAGCGATAGGGCACCTATTGACACAGCTCGCATCGTCCAGACCGCTCGAGTGAGCACGAGGATGAACTATGGCATCTCCCTTGGCCAAAACAGTCACTAGATCTCAATATAATTTAGCCTTTGTTGTCTACTTTTAGAGAGAAGAATGCGTGATGTATCCAGCTCCATCAGCGTTAACTGAACTTTTTCAGGGAGGGAGAATGGTATAAGATCCCTTGAAAAAATAGGAAAAAATTATCGGACTGTATCTATCCTTTCGGAGACGTCTGTAAGCTGTTTTCAGAGCCAACGGTTTTTCTACACCGTAGTAGGCATGATAACGTTTTGTGCTTCTGCGTTTTCACGCTTCTTTCCACCATTTGAAAGGCATGTATAAAAACCAAGAGGGAAAAATAAGATAGGAAGAACAAGAACTAAGTTCTTGGATTAAACAGGACGTAAGGCAATGGTGGAGTCTTTCGCTCCTGCTATTCAATCTATACGTCGAAGAACCAGTGGCGTAATTAAATGAGGGGTTCAAGTGTGCGACTAGAATTCAGGGTGACAGTATATCAATGATGAAATTCGGTTCAAATGATTCAAATGCCTCTGAGCACTATGTGACTTAGCTTCTGAGGTCATCAGTCGCCTAGAACTTAGAACGAATTAAACCTAACTAACCTAAGGACTTCACACACATCCATGCCCGAGGCAGGATTCGAACCTGCGACCGTAGCGGTCGCTCTGCTCCAGTTTGTAGCGCCTAGAACCGCACGGCCACTCCGGCCGGCTAAAATTTGGTAGTGAAATGGCTATCTCAGGAAAAGTGAAGCATAATTATAGAATCTGTTGAATATAATGAGCAGTTTAATGACGATAGAATATGGGTTGTGAGTAATCCGAAGAACGGCGATGAATGGAATGAACAGTCTTATGATTACGCAATATGGATACAGAGTAAACCGAAGAGCGCCAAAGTAGCGAAGAGCAGCAGAAAAGAGAATAACGAGAAACTTACCATTAAACCTGCTGATTACGAAGCAGATGAAGTTAAGGAATTCTACTACCTAGGAATGTAAAATAATCCGTTATGAACGAAGTAGGGAGGACATAAGAAGCAGGCTAGCTCCTATAAAATGGGCTTTACCGGCGAAGAAAAGTCTACTAGTTTCAAACCTTAATTTCAAGGTGAAATTTCCCAGAATGTTCAGTTTGAGCACAGCATTGCACAGTAAGAAATCATGGTCAGAATGTTGAACATTAGATTCACTAATATGGTAAGGAATGACGAGGTTCTCCGCAGAATCGATGAAGAAAGGGACATATGGAAAACACAGATAAGAAGAAGAGACAGGATGAATGGATATGCTTTAAGATTTAAGACACCCAGGAATTGTTTCCACAGTACTAATAACTGTAGAGGGAGCAAGAGATTGAGATACTTACCTCTGTATATAAAATGCAATGTCGCCAAACCAACAGGAATAGGAACCTGAAATCTGCGGATGGTGATGTTACACTGTAGTCGTCGTTTAAGAAGGGATTTTTTTTTTAAATTACAGCTCCAAGGGGATAAAATAAGGGATGAAATGTTTTCTTCAAATATGTCACTATTAGAACGATTTTGAAGCAGGATCTACGAAAAGTAGTTTTTGGTTTCTCGGTCACAAATAAAAAAATGTTTCAGCATTTTTCGAAATTTAACCCCTTATCGGGTGAAATAGTGGCTGAATTTTTTTGAAATAAATCATTATTAAGGAACCACTAAAGCATTTTTAAAGTTACATCCATGAAAATTGCTATTTGGCTTCTCAGTTAGAAACCAAAAAAAAAAAACGTATTTCAGTGGTTTTGGAAATTCAACCCCAAAGGGATGAAATGTTTAATGAAAATATTTCATTATGAAAGGATTTTTAAAGCTAGATCTATTAAAATTTGAATTTGCCTTCTAGATTAGAAATAAAAAGTACTTAAATAGATGGAAGTACCTCCACGAAAAACATACGTTTCGCTGACTTCGGAAATTCAACTCAAGTGTGGGTGAAAAAGGGAATGAATGTTTTCATGGAATTATTTTGTTATGCAAGCATTATGAGGCGAAATTTTATAAATTTGGACCACGCTCCTCTATTAGAAATTAAGAAAGTACGCATTTCACTGGCTTTGGGAATTCAACACCTAAAGGGGAATAATAGGGGGTGAAATGTTTTATGAAAATATTTCATTATGACCGCACTTTTAAAGTTAAATCATTGAAAACTGATATTTGGCTTATTGGTTAGAAATGAAAAAATACATGGTTCACTGTTTTCTGAAACACAGTTCCCAAGAGGGTGAAATAGGGACAGATTGGTTCAGCGACTCACCACTGCCTAGACGAAACTGCTAGGGGTAGAAACTTGAAATTCTGAGAAAGTGTAGATTTTAAAATGTCCGCATCTTATAGGAAGGGATTGTTCGAAATTCTACTGTTAAGGGGATGATGAAAGTATTTTAGAAAATATGGCGTTACTGAGACAATTTTGCAGCTAGGCCTACAAAATTTTAAATTTGGTTTCTCTGTCATTAATAAAAAAATACTTTTTTCAGCATTTTTCCCCACTAAGGCGATAAAATAGTGATTGAAAGATTTTTTAAAAATAAGACATTTTTAAAGAAGTACTAAAGCCTTTTTAAAGTTACATCTACGAAAATTGGTTTTTGACTTCCCTGTTAGAAATAAAAAAAATTATGTATTTCTGTGCTTTTGGGAATTCAACCGCCTGAGGAAGTGAAACCTGGGAATTATGACAGACTTTTGAAAGCAAAGCGTATGACTATTATTTTGTATTTGGCAACTCTGTTAGAAATTTAAAAAAATACGCGTTTCACTGTTTTTGGGAATTCAACCCCCAAAGGATGAAAAAGGGGTAAATGTTTTTAAGAAAATATTTCTTGATATTATATAAAACAAAAGCCAAGAAAATTGGTATTTCACTTCTCTGTCAGAAATAGATAAACGTGTATTATGGGATAACAGTTTCTATGGATATGTCACCAAAAGAATGCAAAAGCTATGATTAACATAAACCTTGGACCTCAGTTATCAGAATCGCCTTTTGTTCAGAAGTACGTTCGGAAAATACCGTGCTGTAGAAGCCTTAATTTGCATGAAATGTTTAGAAGATGTTGAAATTTGTGAATTAAGTCGAAGAAAGGTATTTAACACTCAAAACTGTGTTGAAAAGGAAACGGTTCATTAATACATTAATTTTTCGGTAAGCTTAATATATGGTAGTAGAACAATTTTTGATGTAATTACTAAGCGTACCTGAGTTAAGTAGCGGGCGGTAAGCTAGTAACAAATATTTGAGGACATATGTTTCAAGTACCGCTCTGTGCTGAAAAGGTTGACGCAGAAGAGAAATTTGTGGCGCACTGCATCAAACCAATCAGAAGACTCAAAACGAGAGAGAGACATCAGGTACACAAATCTTCCTCGTAAATCATTATATTTATTTGTGCAAATAATATCAAAATTCCTACAGTAGTTCCTGAAATTGGTCAAAACACACACACAGAACAGCAACAATTTATATATGTGTATAGATACCTCTAGAGACCTGTCTGAGTAAATTGCAGAGAGTTTTAACCTGTAGGGATATTATTGCTCAAAACAGCGATCAAATGCTTGTTGTGTAGAAAAAGTAATTGTGTCTCCTGTTGGCTGTGCAACACGTGTTACGGTACATACATAGATGTGCCTCCTACGGGTCGGCAGGCGCTTTTTCCCTGATGTTTCGGAAGATATTTTCACTTCCGCTTTTGCAATGAGCACCAGGAATCCGCCCAAAGACATACTGACGATCATACCCTATAGTTCGGTCAAGCTCAGATAGAAAGCGTCGATTTGTTACTTCTACAAACAAAACGATTTTTAACCCTTTCCGTAATGGCGTCCTCGTATAAGGACATACTAAATAAATACTCAGTATATTAAAATTCGTTACATGTTACCATTTGTAATTGTTGTCCTCATACGGTCACAATCAGAGCGTTAATTTGAGAGCAGTGTCGACATCTCCTGTCAATCTGTGGTACCACAAAACTAAAATTTAAGGTGTGCACTCACATGGTCGCTTCCCAGTAATCTTTGTACCTCCAATCAGTGGGTTAATATCTTCTGAGTCCAGGTAAAAAAAAGTATACTTTTGCGTAGAAAGATGCATTCTTGAAGGTGAAAAGTAGAGGTGTCTTTTAGCCGGCCGGTGTGGCCGAGCGGTTCTAGGCGGTTCAGTTTGGAACCGCGCGATCACTACGGTCGCAGGTTCGAATCCTGCCTCGGGCATGGCGTGTGTGAAGTCCTTAGGTTAGTTAGGTTTAAGTAGTTCTAAGTCTAGGGGACTGATGACCTCAGATGTTAAGTCCCATAATGCTCAGAACCAAAGGTGTCTTTCAGAACAAAAGGTGTCATATTTATAACTTTATACATATCCCCAAATGAGGACATTGTGATTGAAAGGTTATAATAGCATAGAAATTCAGGCCATTATTTCGATGTCTTACTGTGACTTCACAATGCCCCATGTCCAAGATAGACGAAGGCTACTTACAGAACATGTTACAGAGCTCCTTAATTCCTCTGAAATTGACAATCTATCCGATGATTCTGGCGATAATTTTGAACAAGAAGACAATGACGGAGGACACGTTAGACGTTTTATATCGTACGGTATATTGGAAAATGAGTAGCCTAGACGGAAAGCCCGCTAACTGCACGATAAGCAACATTGAGGTAATCACGAAAAACTCGTCGCATCCAAACGAGAATGCCCTGCCTACGTAAGGAAAATATCCATTCTAATCTTAACAGACTGAAAGGTAGCTTTGGATGTACGGATTGGGAAGTCTGATGTCTGTTCACGTGCTTTGCATTCGGACATGGCACGGTGACAGCCACGCTTATTGGGCAGTTAGCAGGCATTGCACACGAAGACAACATGCAGTTATCTACTTTTGAAAATGAACATCGTTTTAGACGGTTCATAGCTGGTTTTGCAACCTGAGAACGAGCGCATGTTTGCTTATGCAATTGATACTTCATGTGTAAATGCATGAGTACAAGAAAAACGCATCAGTATTAGTTGCTCCTAAAAATAAGACCCTTGATTTGTTTCACTTTAGGGTAAGTGTAGCCAAAGTATTGACGAAAATAGATTAGCCAGATGCCAGGAAAAGGAGGTGTCCCACTAATGAGAGTCTAAGTATTTCAAAACGAGTCAGTGTGTAAGTTCGTCCAGAAACTGGTTAGTTTGGACAAATTGGGCATCTACCAGTGGTCAATGGCAAAAAATCATTTGACAGGTGCAAGAAACCGGGTTGCAAAGGCCAAACAAAATTATATCATGTAAAACGTAACATTCACTTACGTCTTTACAGTAAAAATGTTTCTTTGGTTATGATTCTCCACAAGTGCAAAACCATATAATTATTAAGTAAGCTTTGTGTAATTTATGTATGTTGGTGAAATTAAATCAAACAAAATACTTTGACCCTTCGACTTGTACTGCACCCACTTGAACACAATGTTCTCATTTGGGGACGCATCGTATCCCCCTTGGGGGGCATGTCGGAATATTTTATACATCTGAAAAATCATAATTTAATTCGAAGAACTGGATAGGAAAGCCATGATTTTGTTATCAGGAAAAAAAATTCATGACCGAAAGGGATAAAGCGAAATTGTGAGTGTCTATTAGATAAAACGGTCCCAAATTAGTCTCTTGCAATATCTGTTTTGTCGATATGTGTCAACAATAACAGTAAAACACGAAGGATAACCGGTACTCTAGCAGCGACTGGGCAGCACTGCTGTGTGGCGGTAGCAGTCAGACGGGACAAGGTGGTTCTGTGGCTGCTGGGTTGCTGGTTATTCATCGTGTATTACTCTCCTGGCAACAAACGTGCTCTAGGAGTAGAGTCTTTGATTAGGAATGAAAACGTCTTGCGTCTTGGTTTCGAACGCTGCCAGTTCTTAAATTTTGAATAAAACTCATCGGCAATGGCACCCTCGCTCTGCCAACGGCCTAGTCAAAGAGGTTGGATAAACGGACAGAGTTTCAAGGCATTCTCTTGCCCTTTGAGTGAGAAACTACCCCTTCAGGCGAAGAGTCAGTGGTGATCAATTGCGTGAGACTGTAGATGGAAATCGAAACCCACATTAAAGACTCATGGCGTGTATTCACTGGACATGTGGCCTGTAACTGACAAAATATTATGATTATCTCTTCATTGGCAAAAGAATCCGGAATAGTCCCCCACTCGGATCTCTGGGAAGGGACTGCCAAGGGGGACGAGACCATGAGAAAAACATTGAATAACCAATGAAAGGATAATGTTCTACCAGCTAGGGAGTGAAGTGTCCAAAGTTTGAACACAGTAGGGAAGCTAGAAAATATGAAAAAGGAAATGCTAAGCCTCAATCTAGATACAGTGGGCGACAGTGAAGTAAAATGGAAAGAAGATAAACATTTCTGTTAAGAAAATGGTGTAACGCAATTTGCATTCAATATGAATTGGAACATGGGGGAGAGAGTGAGTTCCTGTGAACAGTTCAGTGATAGGGTTGAAACTTCCTGGCAGATTAAAACAGTGTGCTGGGCCGAGACTCGAAGTCGGGACCTTAGCCTTTCGCGGGCAAGTGATCTACCAACTGAGCTACCCAAGCAAGACTCACGCCCCGTCCTCACTGCCTTAATTCCGCCAGTACCTCGTCTCCTACCTTCCAAACTTCACAGGAGGTCTCCTGCCTACCTTGCAGAACTAGCACTCCTGGAAGAAAGGATATTGCTGAGACATGGCTTAGCCACACCCTAGGGGATGTTTCCAGATTGAAATTTTCACTCTGCAGCGGAGTGTGCGCTGATATGAAACTTCCTGGCAGATTAAAACTGTGCCGGGCCGAGACTCGAAATCGGGACCTCTGCCTTTCGCGGGCAAGTGCTTGGGTAGATCAGTCCAATGTGTTCAGGATATGGACTGAGAGTAAATGTAAGGAGGATGAAAGTAATGAGAAGTAGCAGAAACGAGAACAGAAAGAAACTTGAGATCAGAATTCATGATCACAAAGGAGATGAAGTTACGGAATGATGCTACCTAGGCAGTAAAATGACCAATGGCAGACAGAGTAGAGAGCACAACAAAACTAAACTAGCACTGGCAAAAAGGCCATTCCAGGCCAACAAAAGTCTACTGGCATCAAATATAGGCCTCTATTTGATGATGAAATATCTGAGAATGTACGTTTTGAGCACAACGTTGTATGGTAGTGAAACGTGGACTGTGGGGAAACTGGTACAGAAGAGAGTCCAAGCATTTGTGATGTGGTGCTACAGACAATTGTTGAAAATTAGGTTGACTGATAAGGTAAGGAATGAGGAGGTTATGCGCAGAATCGGAGAAGAAAGGAATATATGGAAAAAACTACAAGAAGGACAGGATAATAGGACATCTGTTAAGACATCTCGGAATGACTTAGATGGTACTAGACGGAGCTGTAGAGGCTAAAAGTTGTAGAGGGAATAGAGTTTGGAACACATCCAGCAAACAACTGAGGACGTAGGTTGCAAGTGCTATTCTGAGATGAAATGGTTGTTGGCACAGGAGAAGACTACGTAGCGGACCGCATCGAACCAGTCGTAAGACTGTTGACACACACACACACACACACACACACACACACACACAAATATTTCTCTCCTTGTTACTACATACAGACTATCGCACTAGACTAATCTGGGACCTTTCTGTTGAATGGGAACGTAAAATTTTGCTTTATGTATCCATCTACACCCTGAAAAAGCCCACCCGGCTTCCCTGTCGGGAAGGGGTGCCGGTCCCGGCACGAATCCGCCCGCCGGATTAGTGTCGAGGTCCTTTGTGCCGGCCAGCCTGTGGATGGTTTTTAAGGCTGCTTCCCATTTGCCTCGGTGAATGCAGGCTGGTTCCACTTATTCCGCCTCAGTTACACTATGTCGGCGATTGCTGCACAAACAATGTCTCCACGTACACATCTGGGGTACACTCGTCTGGTATGAGACGTTCCCGGCGGGGTTTGGGGGGGGGGGGCTGTCCATTGCTGGGGGCCGAACCGCACAATAACCCTAGGTTCGGTGTGGGGCGGTGGTGGCGTGGATGGAGTGTTGTGGCCTGTTGTGGTGGGGTTGCGAAACACTGAGAGCTTCCGCGGGGCGAAGCCTCTCCATTGTTTCTAGGTCCCCAGTTTAACACACAATATACACAAACACACACGGACATATGATGTAACTGAACACACCAAAGTACTCTATAATAAATGCTTATTTGTCACATCTATGAATCGGTGATATTTTTTTAATATCCTCACTTGCTTACACTTCAGTTGTAGCTTAACCACAAGGTGCCAAATTCAGGTAGAGAGTTGTTACGTAATCTGCGAAATGGCAGTATTTTCTTGTCAAATTATTATTCCAGAAGTTTAGGATTAGAATATTTATTTGTTCGTTGACACATTATTATGACATTGAATTGTACCAGTGATTTGTGCATGTGAAACTCTCGAAGTTGGCCTGTAATTAGTGTAAGACGCTTCACGTCAAACTGTAGGCCATTCCCCCTCATTTACTTGACGAACTGATGTTACAAACAAAATGGGAGTGCGGAAGGGTTTGTAGAGACGTCATTTTGCTAAAAATGAAAAGGATACAGTTCGCAGTATGGTTAGACGTTGAGTTTGCCACAGACCGTGCGACACCGTTGTTCAGTGAGTATGACGAAAGAACAAGCTATTGATATCGAAGGAAGCATTGCTTCATTTACTCGAATTGATGTGGGGAATGATGGAATGTGTGGTATCTGAACCATACTTATGACAAATACAAGTCCTGTATGTTAAACCTCTACGATCCTGGCTCATTTCTTTATCTGAACGGATAAATCATTATGGTACACGAACTATCGACTGAGAACATTGCGTGACACGGGAGTTTTTTTTATGAGTATTAGTACTTCCTACTCTGCAACTTCATCATGTCATTGTTACAGGCTATGGTCTATGCTTCTGTTTCCGCACAGTTATTGTGGGACTTGTGCAATAAATCCAGCTATATAGTTAGTTTCTAAAATCTTCAGCTAGGAAGACTAATTGAATGTTTACGCGATACTTAGAATGGAGTTTCTGTAAAGCTGCACCCGATACATATTTTGTATATTCCATAAGTTTCGTTGTTACTGAACATGATTTATTAGCTTTATTGTTATTGCTTTGAAAACACAAAAATCAAAGTGCCCAATAAGACACTGAACTCAAGGAATTTTTAACGCTCAGTGATGCGTTCATCAGCAGAATATCGAGTATAAGTGAAAACAAGGAGTGAAAGGCTAATGGGAGTCAAAGGAAACATAAAATCAATATGTATCCAACTATTTCTTCATATTTTTAGAGATCAACTGCTTTCAGCATCTTCTGTGTGTTTTAAGATGCTTCTCCACATGATTTTTCCCACATTGGTGCAGTGTGGTTCACGATGTTGAGTCTAAGGGTCTTGACTTCTGTCAGGCTGTTTTACACTTCAGATTCCTTCATGCGTAATGTTATATATCACACAACATTAAAAGTGACAAAACTATCGGCGTCTCATGTTTGAATCGAACATACCTGAGGATTTGCTGATGGCTTTCGATACAAAGGCACAGATCGCTGTACATTTTCTCATGAGCAATAGAAAATGTGCTCAGCGATCGGCAAACTTCATCGGCACCGCTGTCGGCCGCCTTTAGCTTCATGATCCTCAGAGCGAGCACCTCCAGTTGTGCGGCTACCAGTATCATGATCGATGCGAACAGACAATCCAAGCCGAAGCTGATCTCGGCCATCCACAAGCTTGTCACACACTGGAGAGTGTACGACAGCTTGTAGAAGGCAGTGTTGTTGTCCCACAGGTGCTGTGCGAAGGGTAAGCGCCTCTCGCCTGGGTGGGCAATGAGTGGCATCGGGAACCAAATGAGGCCTTGCGATGCCATGAAGAGCAGCATGCCCAATGTGAGGCGGGACGCTTGCCTACGCGACCTCTGGACGATCTTCTCCAGCGCTGGATCTCTGGAGCACGGCTCGCTTTGAGCCAACATCAGCGAGTCGACGCGCCGGACCAACGAGTTGTACAGCCGCCGGTCTCTCGTGAAAAAGGCCAGTTTGACGGTGCCACTGAAAATGGTGAAGGTGTTGGTCAGCACCAGCGTTGTGGCCTCGAGGTCTCGCCAGCTGAAGGAGACGGACACCGAAGCTTCCACGAAGTTCCAGACGCCCAGAGCGAAAACGAAGATGACGTACAGTTCGAAAAGGGGGAAACTACCCAACGGCCACACTCCGTAGAGCCACAGGTGACGTATGTTGAGCTTGAGGACCGATCGTCCGCTGGACGACCAGGAGAAGGGCGTCTCCATATCCACTCGCCGCCCACTGTGCATTGAAGTGATTTTTAAGAATCTACTGCACAGCACCCAACTGCTGCGTCTTCAACTTGTTTGCGTTCGTTGCCAGCCTTGGAGTAAATGAGCACTGACTGAACCGCCTCTTTACCGACAGAACTGAGGAGTGTGGAGAGCGAAACGCAAATGGAAACTCAGATCGCTCCCTCTCCTACTCCAGCCGACTTGAAACAGGCCAGTATATATTTGACGGCGAGTGGCACAATTACAGAATTAGATATGAGATTTAAATTATCCAGCACGACGGGGGCATTCTGTACCTGACTTATTTATTTTACTCCATTTTTACCCTCTCCTGAGTTGCATAACATAAACAAAAGTAGCACGACAGTGGAAATAAGTAATGGGAGCTTCTCAGCATCATTTGTTTCATTTATAAAACGATAAATCGAAGCATTTGAAAACGCATCTCCCTTTTTCGGTTACTTACACTTATTTCCACCTGTTTTTTCTGCGAGATATAACCTAATGAATTAGATGTATGTCTCCAGTACATAAAGAAAATGTAATAATAAAATACACACAGCAGTATTACGTCTAAAAATTTGCTCCTCTCTTTTTTCTTGAAGTTCGCGGCTGCGAAAAATTTCACGATTCAAAGTATTGGCCCCCACTGGCCACTACTGTCTCCCATCTTTCGGGCAACAGATGAACTCCGTGGTGGAGTAACTGGGAGTCTTTTGAGGAGATCCGCGAATCGATCCTATTTTGGATTTATTCATACGACCCGAAGTGCTGGTCAACCGGGCCGTGTGTCATTGATGAAAAAGTCAGTAGTCATAGGGAGCAATACCTGCAATACCTGAAGAATTTGGTTTGGGGGGGGGGGGGGGAGAGAGAGGAGTAGGACTTTCCATTTCAACGTTTCCAAGTTCATAGTTTCCTAATATGTTTTGATCGGTTTTGTGACACGGGCAAGCACTGTCATGCTGCAAAGTCACCTTTTGATGCATATCGCTCAAAATCACCGTTCTTGAAGCGTTGAAACCATTCTCTGTCCCTTATTTCACTAATGGGTGCTTCACCATAGCTCTCTTTCATCACCATGCTGGTGTTCGATATCAAAATCACCGTTCTTGAAGCGTTGAATTCACCATAGCTCTTTCCTAGCGTTTTATGAGCCTCAGCCATAGATTTCCTCATGCTGAAGCCGAAATGACGAGAATTGGACTCGTAAGTATATTCAATAGAGAGTAACTTTATGATGCAATCAAAAAAATCGACTAATATTTTGGTGGCGTTATGTTTAAAAATTCCTAAGCATATTGTATGAGACGACCTACGACCTGCACCACCACTTGGCGCTACTGCTATCTGTTGCAAAACGGCGGAAGCAGAGTTATAGGCTTAATATTTGAAGGTCTTGCATCTGCTATTACGATATGAGTGTTTTCAGCGGTACGCCTGTCCATGCTATCACTGTTAGTTGGTGTTTTGATATAAATTACTGCACAGCTGCACACTGCGCGACATTGCACGTTAAGTCTCTAAAGTGTTTGTGCAAATATTTTTTTATTGCCACGCGGACATAAAAAATGGTTCAAATTGCTCTGATCACTATGAGGCTTAACTTTTGAGGTCACAGTACCCTAGAACTTACAACTACTTAAGCCTAACTAACCTAAGAACATCACACATATCCATGCCCGAGGCACGATTCGAACCTGCGATCGTAGCGGTCGCACGGGTCCAGACTGTAGCGCCTAGAACCGCTCGGCCACGTCGGCCGGCCCGGGCATAAAAAATCCGTTGTGTAACCAATGTGCAATAAATGTTGGAATTTGCTGTCGGTTGGTGGCAGATTGCTCAACTTCGACCTTTTTTCAGTTTTATGTATCATACGTGACTGAGTCTTACCAACGATTATTAAGTCCAGGTAGTTCACACAGTGAAGAGAAGATTATATAGGAAAAACGTAATCTTATTTTTTTCAGTTCTTCGTAATAATCAGTCACTTTAGGTACACCCACCGTGAAATGAATTTCAGTTCAGCAATAATAACTTACACCTCACAAGAACAAAAACTGAAAACTAGCTTCTGATTGCTACACCCCTACTCTCAACCGCATACAGATGTCACCTCACAAGGAGTAAAATGTAACATCTGAGAACTGATTTGAATAAAATTAATAAAATTTATCAATCTGAGACTACACTAAATTGCTACCCCTGTCCGACTGTTAACAAAAGTAAACAAAGTGTAGAAAGTGGGACAACGTCAGGAGGCGGTTAGCTTGGTTGTGTGAGAATAAGGTAATTTTACTGAATTGCTCTACTTGAACTGTGTGTAACTACGGCGGGAAATGTTTATATACGCGGAAATATTTTTAAATTTTTTGGTCTGGAGACCTATACTCTAAAATTGCCATATGCTCGATATTGCAGTCTGAGTGAAATAATGGAGACAATCAAAGGCGGAAAATTTAGTTTTCAAATTTTTCTACGTGATCATGAAGCCTCCTCGAGAAGAAATAATTACTGATCATTGTCTCTTCAGCAGAACTTTTATCATTTATAAAAGCTTCAAACGAAATTCTTTGACTATTTGTCTATTTCAGGAACTAGAATCGTTACTGCATATGGGAGGAACAGAAGAAATTCCATTATCACATTCGTCTTTACTGCAGACTTTAAATTTTATAACGAAAGTAAAATACTGTTGGATGCAAAACAGAGACAAATTTGGTCATGTTTAAAATTTTCCTTTTGACTAATGAAAGTCTCTGCACCCACAGTGATTTAACGTAGCCTTCGTTTGCAGCGCGCTTTAGAAGTCTGAGAAGCAAATGGTCACACTGTTATGCAAGAGTTTGCGTCAGCATGAACACGACTGAAATCTAACGGCATCATCAGTCTCACCTCCCATACCGTCATGCAAAAATTCCTAGGAGAAACAAAGTATTCAGATGGATTTGAAAATCAGCAGTTCTTCTATACGAAAGGAAGAAGAAAATTTTGCAACCAGGCACAGAAAGAACACGTAAACGCAACGAACAAAAAATTAGTCGACCCCAGAGAAATCATAACAAGGTTTACATAATATCGTGTAATTCCACCCCTGGACTTCATTGACGCCTGGAAATGGTTAGGACGTGACTCCACAAGTTCTGCTGGTGCGTCGCATCCAGGTTACGTCACTTTCTGAAGATTTCATCGCCCAGTGCCACCAAATTGCGGGCGTGCTAATTCAGTGTTTTACCTGCTGTTCCAGATTGTCCCACACATTTCTCTATGGGCTTCAAGTCAAGTAGTTTTGCAGGCCAATCGAAATATAATAGGATGGGGAAGTGTTCATAAAACCAGCCACAGGCTGATGAACTTTCGTTTTTGTCGTCGTCTTTATGTGCCACTTTGAGCAATGGCCTTTGGTGGGGTGACCTACTGCAGGTGTTCATTTCATGCAGTTGCTTTCGCAGTACTGTATCGCTGAAAATTGGGGATGGACCTTGATTTACCACCTGTAACGATTACTGTAGGATTTGGAAGCGATTTTGATTCACAAGCCACGAAACGGGTCTCCGGTCCCTCTCATTCAGCATCTTCATCCGACCAAAATTCTGATGTCGTGTTTCGTGGCGATGCGTGTTACACAGGCTGAAAACTCCTGAGGAACACATACAATATGGCCATGGGCATGGCCTAATACGATTGCCCCTCTTTGCTACTGTCAAGTCCTTACATTTGAGCCGGCCGGAGTGGCCGTGCGGTTCTAGGCGCTACAGTCTGGAACCGAACGACCGCTATGGTCACAGGTTCGAATCCTGCCTCGGGCATGGATGTGTGTGATGTCCTTAGGTTAGTTAGGTTTAATTAGTTCTAAGTTCTAGGCGACTGATGACCTCAGAAGTTAAGTCGCGTAGTGCTCAGAGCCTTACATTTGAACGGTTTACTTACAATGTCCGCTTTTACACTAAGCGCTGTTGGAGTTTCCTCCCGTCGCTAAAAGTAGCGTCTTTGATTACTAATAGAACTTCCTCGGTTCCGGGTTCGAAACCCACCACTACTAAATTTTGAATAATAATCAACATAAGAAGTTACCCTCATTCTGTGAAAGACCATGTCAAAGAAGGAAGAAGAGCGGATAGAGGTTTAGGTCACTCTCTTGTTCTTGGGGATACTGCCCTTAAAGGCATAAGAATCAGCAATGATCAACGATATGAGGATGGTGAAGGCAATGGGAACCACTCCACTCAAGACACATAACGTGTATCCACAGGACATATGGTCTGTAATTGACAAAGTTTCATGTCGATCTCCCTAATGACAAAAGATTCCGGGATAGTCCCCCATTCGGATCTCCGGGAAGGGACTGCCAAGGGGGAGGTGATCGTGAGAAAAAGACAGAATAACCAAAGAAAGGATAACGTTCCACGGGTCGGGGCGTGGAATGTCAGAAACTTGAACGTAGTAGGAGAGCTACAAAATCTGAAAAGGGGACTGCAAAGGCTCAGTCTAGATCCGTAGGGGTCAGTGAGATGAAATGGAAAGAAGACGAGGATTTGTGGTCAGATGAATATAGGTAATATCAACAACAGCAGAAAATGCTATAACGGAAGTAGAATTCGTTATGAATAGGAAGGCATGACAGAGAGTATGTTACTGTAAACAGTTCAGTGATAGGGCTGTTTTTATCAGAATCGACTGCAAACCAACATCGATAACGATAGTTCAGGTATACATGCCGACGTCGAAACGTGAAGATGAATAGATAGAGAAAGTATATGCGGAAACTGAAAGGGTAATACAGTACGTAAAGGGAGATGAAAATCTATTAGTCATGGGGAACTGGAATGCAGTTGCTGGGGAAGGAGTAGAAGAAAAGGTTACAACAGAATATGCGCTTTGGACGAGGAAGGAGAAGAGAAAGACTAATTGAGTTCTGTAATAACTTTCAGACAGTAATAGCGAATACTCTGTCAAGAACCACAAGAGGGGAAGGTATATTTGGGAAAGGCCAGTGGTACGGGAAGATTTCAGTTAGACTACATCATCGTCAGACAGAGATTCCGAAATCATATACTGGATTGTAAGGCGTACCCAAGAGCAGATATAGACTCAGATTACTATGTACTAGTGATGAAGAATGGCTGAAGATTAAGAGGTTCGTCACGAAGAATCAGTATGCAAAGAAGTGTGATACGGAAGTACTAAGGAATGAGGAAAGCTAGATACCCTTGAAGTTCTCTAAGGCTATAGATTCAGTAATAAGGAATACGTCAGTAGGCAGTACAGTTGAAGAGGTATGGACATCTCTAAAAGGGCAATCACAGAAGTTGGGAAGGAAAACATGGGTACAAAGAAGGTAACTGCAACCATGGATAATAGAAGAAATGCTTCAGTTTATCGATGAAAGAAGAAAGCACTAATGTTCAGGGAAAATTCGGGAATACAACAAAAATACAAGTCGGTATAAACTGAAATAAACAGGAAGTGCAGGGAAGCTAAGAGGAAATGACTGCATGAATAATGGGAAGGAATCGGAAAAAGAAATGATTGCTTGAAGGACTGACTCAGCATATAGGAAAGTAAAAACAACCTTCGGTGAAATTGAAAACAAGGGTGGTAACGTTAAGAGCGCAACGGAAATCCACTATTAAATGCAGAGGATAGGATAGGAAAAAAGAGTACATTGAGGGCCTCTATGAGGGGAAGATTTGCCTGATGTGATAGAAGAAACAAGAGTCGATTCAGAGAAGATTTGGTTCCAGTATTAGAATCATTATTTAAGATAGCTTTGGAAAACACAACAGCAAATAATGCATACTGGATAAATAACATACCATGAGAATGTGTAAAGCCATTGGGGGAAATGGCAACAAGACGACTATTCAGGTTGTTGAGTAGACTGTCTGAGTCTGGCGACATGCCTTCTGACTTTGGGGAAAATATTATCGACAAAATTGCGAAGACTGCAAGAGGTCACGTGTGCAACAATTATCGCACAATCAGCTTAATACCTCTAGCATCCAAATCACTGATTGGAGCCGACCGCGGTGGTCTAGCGGTTCTACGCGCTCAGTTCGGAACCGCGCGACTACTACGGTCGCAGGTTCGAATCCTGCCTCGGGCATGGATGTTTGTGATGTCCTTAGGTTAGTTAGGTTTAAGTAGTTCTAAACTCTAGGGGACTGATGACCACAGATGTTAAGTCCCATAGTGCTCAGAGCCATGTGAACCATTTGAACTGATTGGAATAATATGCAGAAGAATGAAAATGAAATTGGGGATATGTTAGACGACTATCAGTTTGGTTTTAGAAAAGGTAAATGCTCTAGAGAAGCAATTCTAACGTTGCGGTAGGTAATGGCAGCAAGACTAAAGAAAAATCAAGTCACATTCACAGGATTTGTCGACCTGCAAAAAGCGTTCGACAGTGCAAAATGGTACAAGATTTTATAAATTCTGAGAAAAATAGGGGCCCGCTCTAGGGAGAAACCGGTAATATACAAAGGGGGTAATATACCAAAAGGGAGGGAATAATAAGAGGGTGAGATCAAGAACGAAGTGCTCGGTTTAGAAAGGGCGCAAGACAGTGATGTAGTCTTTCGCTCTTATTGTTCAATCTATGCATCGAATAAGCAATGACGGAAATAAAAGAAAGGTTCAGGAGTGCAATTAAAATTCGGGGTGAAAGGATATCAGTGATACGATTCACGAATGACATAGCTATTCTGAGTCAGAGTGAAGAAGAATTATAGGATCTCCTGAATGGAACGAACAGTTTAATGACTAAAGAGTATGGATAGAGAGTAAATCGAAGAAAGACGAAGTTAATGAGAACTAGCGAAATGAGAAAAGCGAGAAACTCAACACCATGATTGATGGTCACAAAGTAGATAAAGTGAAGGAATACTGGTAACTGGGCAACAAAATAACCCGTGACGGATAGAGCAAGGAGGACGTCCAAAGCAGACTATCACTGGCAAAAAGGGCAATCGTGTCCAAGAGACGTCTAGTGGTATCAAACATAGGCCTCAGTTTGAAGATAAAATTTCTGAGAATATACGTTTGGAGCACAGCATTGTATGGGAGTGAAACATGGATGGGAATGAAAAATGGACTGTTGAAAAAACGGAACAGAAGAGAGTCGAAGCATTTGCGATGTGATGCCACAGACGAATGTTGAAAATTAGGTACATTAATAAGTTACGGAATGAGGAGGTTCTGCCCAGAATAGGAGAGGAGTGGAATGGTGGAAAACACTGACATGTAGAGGGGATTGAATGATAGGTCATCCATTAAGACATCAGGGAATGATTTCCTTGCTACTAGAGGGAGCTGTAGAAGATAAAAACTGTAGAGGAAGAAGAGACTGGAATACATTCAACAAATAGTTAGGCACCTAGGTTACAAATTTTGCACTGAGCTAAAGAGGCTGGCACAGGAGAGGAACTCGTTACGGCCGACATCAAACCAATCATAGGCAAAGGCTGAGACATATGCGGTAGCTTTTGAGTTCCAGATGACGCTCTTACAAGAACCACTGAACGTCGGCCAGCGGGAATATGAAGTTACCAGAATTGTCGCTGCCGACGACAGAAAACACACACGACTCACGTTCACCAGCGAGGTCATCGCTAGCTCAAGAAACTTAACAAAAACACCCAGTGCAGACACAATCACTAATATCCATATGAAGAACAATTTTGCAAAACGTTAGTGCTCTGGACAGATGCTTGGTTTTTCAATTGAGTCGTCAGTCTTCTGGCTGCTTTGATGCGGCTCACCATGAATTCCTCTCTTGTGGCAACCTGTTCATCCAGAGTAACACTTGCATGGAAGTCATTCCCTGATGTCTTAACAGATGTCCCTTCTCTCTGTCAGTGTTTTCCACATGTTCTTTTCCTCTCCGATTCTGCGCAGAAACTCTTCATTCCTTACCATATCAGTCCTCCTAATTTCCAAAATTTGTCTGTAGCACCACATCTCAAATGCTCCGATTCTCTTCTGTTCCGATTTCCCACAGTCCTTGTATCACTACCTCACAATGCTGTGCGCCAAACATACACTCTCAGGAATTTCTTTCTCAAATTAAGGTTTATGTTTGATACTAGTAGGATTTTCTTGGCCAGGAATGTAGAGGGGATTGAATGATAGGTCATCCATTAAGACATCAGGGAATGATTTCCTTGCTACTAGAGGGAGCTGTAGAAGATAAAAACTGTAGAGGAAGAAGAGACTGGAATACATTCAACAAATAGTTAGGCACCTAGGTTACAAATTTTACACTGAGCTAAAGAGGCTGGCACAGGAGAGGAACTCGTTACGGCCGACATCAAACCAGTCATAGGCAAAGGCTGAGACATATGCGGTAGCTTTTGAATTCCAGATGACGCTCTTACAAAAACCACTGAACGTCGGCCAGCGGGAATATGAAGTTACCACGATTGAACTCGGAGCCAGAATTGTCGCTGCCGACGACAGAAAACACACACGACTGCTGCCTAGGTAGCAGAATTCCTCAACTTCATCTACTTCGTGACCATCAAACCTGATCTTAAGTTCCTTGCTGTTCTCATTTCTGCTACATCTCATTACTTTCGTCATTCTTCTATTTGGTCTCAATCCATATTCTGCATTCATCAGACAGTTCATTCCATTCAGCATATCATGTAATTCTCCTTCACTTTCGCTCAGGAGACCAATGTCATCAGCGAATCGTACCATTAATATCCTTTCACCTTGAATTTTAATCCCACTCCTGTATCTTTCTTTTATTTCTATCATTGCTTCTTCGATGTACAGACTGAACAGTAGGGGTGAGAGACTACATCCCTGTCTTATACCCTTTTTAATCCGAGCACTTCGTCTTGGTCGTCGACTCTTATTTTTGTGTCTTGGCTCTTGAACATATTGTATATTACCCATATCTCCCTATTGTAACAACTGAAACAGCTTCTGACATCAAATGTAACAGTTGTGTTACTAAATGTGACAGTTCTGTCACTCAATGTAACTGGGTTTCCTCTTTTGATGCTGTCAATTGTCAGGATGAGCATTCTCAAGCATTCTGTCAGGATGAAAATATTAAATAAATTAACTTTTCTCTCTTAACAACATGTGGGCAGGGTGGGTTCTTCCTTGGCTCGGGTATGAGGTCGAATGAAACATCATTGTTACATAAGATAACTTTTATTGAAAGTTTCGTACAACTGTATCTTACTGGGACGTTCTGGTTCGGAGAGCGGCAGCCGTGTCGTTTGCGTAGCCTTCTGCTGCAACAGCGGCGGCGGCGGCGGCGGCGGCTTCGGCGGCGTCTGATTACGCGTAGCGGTGTGTATCTCGTGTCGCCGTCTCGCCCAGCTGACCGGAGACGCGCAGCGCGAGGTGGCCGGTTTTAACTATTGCGAGCGAAGTCGTGCATCGGATGATACCTTGGGTGTGGCGTCCCAGTGTTTCTCTTCTCTAAGCGGCCGCGTGTGTTGTGCGTCGACCAGCGGAGCGGCGCGGCGGGGCAAGGCCAGTGCCCCGAACTCGAACCACGGACTCCCGCTTGCCAGTCTTCGGCTGTCAGGTCTTTATCCCAGCTCACAGGTGACTGCTGAGGTGAGGCCGTCTCCTTCCCGTCCTCACGAGTCACCCGGGTATGTAAAAATCAGACTTCCAATACCTTTTAACTTCTGTCTTCTGGCGCTGCGGCTGCTGCTTGCTATTCCATTACAGCGGCGGACTTGGTGCGTCTGTGCATGAAGCAGTCTCTTCTTGCATGACGGTCTTCAGCACCGAAACTGACTGAAAACTACTGCTACTCTTCTTTTCTTCCTTCGTCTCTCGTCTTCGTCTCCGTCTGTCTTAATCTGTCTTCATCTGTCATCATCCGTCTTCATCCGTCGTCCTCTCTCTTCATCTCTCGGGCCCACCGCGTCTCGCGTATTTATTCACTTCAGTTCACTGGAGGTGAACGACTTCACGGCCATTGCCTCTTCTGTCACGTTGAAAAGCTTCTCGAAGAATCTTCTTGACCTCGGTCATTGGCTCTTGGAATGTAGGCGGGGGCCTCTGATCGCATGTGACGACTGAGAAACACGTGAGCCGGTCATTGCCTCTTCCGTCACGTTGAAAAGCTTCTCGAAGAATCTTCTTAACGTCGGTCATTGGCTCTTGGAATGTAGGCGAGGGCCTTTGCTCACATGCGACAACTGAGAAACACGTGAGCCGGTCGGGCGATGCCCTGACGGCTGAATCGACAGCGCCCGCTTATGTGGAACTCGCTGACTCCACGGTCATTGTTTCTTCTGTTCTGCCCGCTGAATGCCAGTATGTAACTCTCTAAACTAAACCAAGTTTTCCATTTATATTCTAATCTGTAGTTCACTTTGATTTCACTAATTTATTTACTTAAGTAACACTCAACATTCCTCCACCCTTCGGAGAAATTCGCCCTCGAATTTACCACTCAACATTCCTCCACTCTTCACACTGAAAAAGCACAAGCACTGAAAACTCTCGACTTAGAAGATTACACACGCTTCACATTAAGTATGTGGAAAATACTTTATCACTGTACAAAAGCACTGTAAGGTCATGAATCACATAGTTCTTACATAAATGGTTGTAATAAGTGTAACATATCTTGATGACAATGAATAAACAAAAAATAGATTTTGCACTTAGAAAATTACATAGCAACAGCTGTTTAATCTACCCTATACTAATGCAAGAATATCTATTCTACAGTATTGTTCATGTTAACAAGAGACTGTTTATTAAAGAATGAAGTACAATAAACAAAATTAATACACTAATGCTCAAAAGTAACTGCTGAAGTACACCAGTTAAGAGTGTGGTATCCAGTTAACACGGATTTGATGTAGTGGTATATTATTATTTGGCTTATTTTTTCGTCTTAAATAAAAGGAAACTGTACAAAGCAGAAACACCAACACAAAGGTTCCAGATATACTCGTTCCTAGCATTATCATTTTAGTTTTGTGTTCACCTTTTAATTTTAAGACATGTTGCATCATAACATGGGCATCAATTTTGCCTTGCTGTGAGTTTATGAACATATCTAATGACTTCAGAAGGGAACTGTCAAGGGAGTCATTGAGGTAGGATAGGTTTTATGTAGGAAATGCTTGCATGGCGTTGTCTGAAAAAAGCAAACATGGTTATAGACCTACGGACCTAGTAAAAACAAAAACAAAGAACAGAAGGAATACATTGTTAATTACAAGATCTACATGTTTCTACGTTCAACTTTTCTTTCTTAAAAAATAAACCATTATAATTTATTATTTATTTACATTTGTATACTGTCCACAGTCTACTAAGATTCAACTAGGACATTCGCACCCTTGAACGAAGATTGTATGGTGCCATGTCTGTATGATGTGCTGGCGTGGCCACTCTTTTTCCTTTACGGGAACTTCCTCCACCCTTCGGAAAAGCAGACACTATTGTTGAAGGAATTACATCTGGAGCGCCCTTAAAAGGTTTTAAACGACTTGCATGGACAATGGTAGTTCGGGTGGGCAGTTGCAATTTAACGTTGACTGGTGACGTGATCTCAATAATTTGATAAGGACCTCTGTAGTTTGTTACAAATTTCTTCGTTTTTCCTTTCGCTATGTAAGGAGTTGAAACCATAACCCACTGACCGATTTTGTAATTTGGATATTTAGCTTGGGTATTACCTAATCTTTCCTGTCGTTCCAAAGCCTTTGTATTAGATTTTTGAACCTTTTTCCATACATCCTTCATCATTCGACTGAAATCTCTTACTGTTTCTCCGACTTTTCCGTTTTTCTGCCTGATTACATCAAAAGGGGACGGCATTTTTTTCCCATAGACCACTTCATAAGGTGACATGCCAGTTGCTTCATGCGTTTTGGCGTTGTATACCGACACGATTATTGGTAAATACGTATCCCAATTAGAATGTTGTTCGTTAATATAATAACTAAGCATCTTGCCAATTGTCCGATGAACTCTTTCTGTGCGCCCGTTGCACTGAGGGTGTAACGGAGTTGTGCGTAATTTGCGTATTTTTAATAAGTGGCAGAGCTGTTTCATTAGTTCAGACATAAAATTAGATCCCTGATCTGTGATAATAGCTTCAGGTACGCCAAATTTAAGTATCCAGTTGTTAACTAAAGCTTGGGCAACTGTATTTGCTTGCTGATCTGGGAGACTCACCATAGCTAGATAGCGTGAAAAGTGATCGATAATTGTAAGAACATACTTATTACCAGCAGGTGTTTTATGAAATGGCCCGTAGAGATCCAATCCGCAGATTTGAAATGGACATGAAGCCTCGGGGAGCCTCTGTAAGGGTATTTTTGAACGAGAAAGTTCAGCTCGTTGTGCGCACGCAATGCAATTACGAACGTACTGCGCAACATCCTGCTTTCTGGTTTGCCACCAAAATCGCTCTGCTACACGTCTTTCGGTTGTCCGCTGCCCACCGTGTCCTGCAAGGATATGATCGTGGGCCTCTGCCATTATTTCTTGTCTAAGGTGTTGGGGGACAACAATTCGCGGTCCAAGTTTTGTTTTACGGCATAATACACCATCTTCAAAGCAAAATTGTTTTTGAGTTGCGTATTTTTTACATTCTGTATCCTCATCTTGTGCCTTTCTCCAGTCCTCAGTATCTCGGCCAGTTGTTTCCGAAAGTGCTATTTTCCGACTTAGGCAATCTGCATTCGTGTGTTTTTTGCCTGGTTTATGGATAACTTCGAAATCCATTTCGGAAAGACATCGGGCCCAACGGGTAAGACGACTAGATGGATCCTTTAATCCAAGCAACCATTTTAAAGCTGCGTGGTCTGTAATGACCTTGAATTTCCTACCATACAAGTAGCATTTAAAGTATTTGATACCATAAATAACACTTAACAATTCTTTCTCCGTTGTGGAATAATTTCTTTCTGCCGTTGTTAGTTGTCTCGAAGCATAGGCTATGGGGTGTTCCGCGCCATTAATATTCTGACTCAAAACAACTCCTACTGAATGACCACTTGCGTCACAGGATAAAATAAATTCTTTGTTATAATCTGGGTAGGCTAATACTGAACTGTGTGTTAACTTATCTTTAAGGGTTTGAAATGCTGATTCACAATCTTCAGACCAATGAAATTTTGCACCCTTTTTCAATAATTGGGTTAAGGGTCGGGCAATTGCAGCAATATTTTGAACATATTTTCGGTAATACGATGCGAGACCAATGAAACTTTGTACCTCCTTAACGCGTTGTGGTGTTGGGAAGTCCTTAACTGCCGAAATTAATCGAGGATCTGTTTTAATTCCTTTTTCACTAATGACATGCCCTAGGTATGTAACCTCTGTCAATGCAAAACTACATTTTTCCATATTTAATGTTAATTTAGCTTTTCTAAGTCTCTGAAAAACATTACGCAGACGCACAGCATGTTCATTAATGTCTCTGGAGAATACAATAATATCGTCTAGATATACACAACATTGCTGAGTTTTGAGTCCTCGCAATACTCCATCGAGTAGTCTTTGAAAAGTTGCTGGTGCATTTTTCAAACCGAAAGGCATTCTTTTAAATTGCCAGTGGCCTCCAGGGGTAGAAAATGCTGTTTTATGCCTATCTTCAGGTGCAACTTCCAATTGATGATATCCGCTACGTAAATCGATTGTTGAAAAGTATTTACTGTTACCCAAACTGTCAATGATATCTGTAATGTTTGGAAGAGGATAAACATCTGAGATAGTTTGTTTGTTAAGGTGTCTGTAGTCACAACAAAATCTATATCGTTTCGTACCGTCGGGAGACTTCTTTGGAATAATTACAATATTTGAATTATAAGGCGAATCAGAATATTCTATAATTCCATCTTTTAGATGCTGTTCTATAAATTCATCCAGTACTGGCTGTAAGTGATGCGCAACTCTATAAGGCTTTCTATAAACTGGGGGGCTATTTCCTGTTGGGATCCTATGCTGTGTGATATCTGTTGCTGGCAGTGGACCTTCTGCATTAAATAAATCTTGGAACTCAACTAAAACTGCTTCTATCGTGTCTCTATCCTTTCCTTTCAAATGCTCAATCTTCTGGCGCAATGCGGTTTTATAGGCGTCTGGTTTCTGACCATCATTAATATCTGACCAAATGAAATCTTCTTCTTCAAAAGTACTGACTGTAGCTACTAATATTCCCTTATGCAACTCTTTGTCCTCCACTCCGAAATTGTCAATATGTACCGGTACTTTTCTTTCTCCCTCAACGTCTTGAACCCGTACAACACTTCTTCGTACAAAACAATGTGATACATCTAATTCCTCATTTTCCTCTAAAGGCTCTATTAGACACACTGTATCTGTAGGTACTTCGTGGTCAACGGTCATCCAGAGAAGTTTTCCTGAGCCAGATGGTATCTGATCCCGCGAATCAACCTTCAAGGACGTTGCACGCAGTATAGTTGATTTCGCCTTCCGGTTAGGGAAATCTTGCGGCAGAGGGCCCTTTGCAGCGGTGTCACCTAGCTGAAACACTATTCCGCTAAGTTCTACAGTTTGCTGTCTGAGGTCGATTTTAGCGTGATGTTTATTCAGGAAATCCAACCCTAGGATCGCGTCGTACCCGTCAGTTACCTTTGTTACCACTTCTACATCTTCCTGAAATTGTACACCGTGAATATAGAAAATCAATGATGTACATCCTAATGACTTCACTGTACCTCCTCCTACTCCACTCTATCTATACCTTGGAGGGTCATATTTCTTTTCTCCAATACATTCATTACTTACTATTGATACGTTTGCGCCTGTATCCACCAGTATCCTTGCCTCTTTATCCTGTATGGTAGCAGATAACCAGCATTCCGCCTTCACATTCGCCTTAATGGCATGAAATTTTATTGGGAACGTCTGGCGGCGGCTCCGACATTCCCGTTTGAGTTTAACTGATTTCTATTTCCAAAAACTTTCTTAGACCTGCATTCCTTGAATGTGTGACCTATTCTTTGACAATTAGTGCATTGAGATTGTCTGCAATTTTTTGCTATATGTCCGTGTCGATCGCACCTAAAACATCGTACTCCTGCTGAAAATATATTTCGCTTCTCCTTGTATCTAGTGGCAATGTCAATTTCTTCAAAAGCTGTCGCCACAGATAAGGCTTCTGCTAAATTTCTAGGAAACTCTGCCCTGACACGACGCGACGTTTCAGGAGGTAACCCACGTAAAAATGTATCCAGAGCTCTATCTTCTGCCTCTTGTAAAATAACTTTATTTGCTTCATCACTAGTTGTCAACTGATAGGTGTTAATATTAACTTTTCTAATCCTATCTACAAAGCTTTCTAACGACTCGTTTTGCCTCTGAGTGATAGTGTGTAATTTTTCCCTATAAAATCTACAGCTGTTCTGTTTTTGAAAACGTTTAAGTAATCCTTTCTTCAATTCCTCAAATGTTGGAGCATTCCGTAATTCTTCATGGTATAAGACGTGTGCTTTAGCCTCTCCTGTCAATCTTAACTTTGTCATTTGTAAGAGCTGTTCATCTGACCATGATCCTAACTTTGCAGCTGCTACTAAATCATCAAAAAAGGCTGTTATGTCCTCGCCAGGTTTACCTGAAAAAGGAGTTACTAAGGCTGCTGCTGAGGAATCTAGGGTGGGAGGGATTGAACTGGTTTGCCTAACCTCACTCAACTGTTTAAATAATGCATTATTATCACTTTTAAGCTGTTCTATCTGATTAACTAAGATCTGAATAGCTTCCTCAGTAGAAACCGCTTGTGGTGCTGACTCTGACTTTGTACGATTTCGTGTCATCATTTTACAAACTGTTAGTTACACAATCTTCCTATACTGAATTTAAAAGATGTTTAAATATTTCCGACAAACTCTTAAAATCATGAGAGAAAATACACTTCTAAATAAAGAAAATATTACGACTGCTATGCAAACCTCTATCCCTTCACACATTAAAAAATACTATCTGTGGACCTTTAGTGACTGTCATTCACACCTCATATTGAGCCAAGGGTTTTTTCTCTGACACCAAATGTAACAACTGAACGGCTTCTGACATCAAATGTAACAGTTGTGTTACTAAATGTGACAGTTCTGTCACTCAATGTAACTGGGTTTCCTCTTTTGATGCTGTCAATTGTCAGGATGAGCATTCTCAAGCATTCTGTCAGGATGAAAATATTAAATAAATTAACTTTTCTCTCTTAACAACATGTGAGCAGGGTGGGTTCTTCCTTGGCTCGGGTATGAGGTCGAATGAAACATCATTGTTACATAAGATAACTTTTATTGAAAGTTTCGTACAACTGTATCTTACTGGGACGTTCTGGTTCGGAGAGCGGCAGCCGTGTCGTTTGCGTAGCCTTCTGCTGCAACAGCGGCGGCGGCGGCGGCGGCGGCGGCGGCTGCGGCGGCGTCTGATTACGCGTAGCGGTGTGTATCTCGTGTCGCCGTCTCGCCCAGCTGACCGGAGACGCGCAGCGCGAGGTGGCCGGTTTTAACTATTGCGAGCGAAGTCGTGCATCGGATGATACCTTGGGTGTGGCGTCCCAGTGTTTCTCTTCTCTAAGCGGCCGCGTGTGTTGTGCGTCGACCAGCGGAGCGGCGCGGCGGGGCAAGGCCAGTGTCCCGAACTCGAACCACGGACTCCCGCTTGCCAGTCTTCGGCTGTCAGGTCTTTATCCCAGCTCACAGGTGACTGCTGAGGTGAGGCCGTCTCCTTCCCGTCCTCACGAGTCACCCGGGTATGTAAAAATCAGACTTCCAATACCTTTTAACTTCTGTCTTCTGGCGCTGCGGCTGCTGCTTGCTATTCCATTACAGCGGCGGACTTGGTGCGTCTGTGCATGAAGCAGTCTCTTCTTGCATGACGGTCTTCAGCACCGAAACTGACTGAAAACTACTGCTACTCTTCTTTTCTTCCTTCGTCTCTCGTCTTCGTCTCCGTCTGTCTTAATCTGTCTTCATCTGTCATCATCCGTCTTCATCCGTCGTCCTCTCTCTTCATCTCTCGGGCCCACCGCGTCTCGCGTATTTATTCACTTCAGTTCACTGGAGGTGAACGACTTCACGGCCATTGCCTCTTCTGTCACGTTGAAAAGCTTCTCGAAGAATCTTCTTGACCTCGGTCATTGGCTCTTGGAATGTAGGCGGGGGCCTCTGATCGCATGTGACGACTGAGAAACACGTGAGCCGGTCATTGCCTCTTCCGTCACGTTGAAAAGCTTCTCGAAGAATCTTCTTAACGTCGGTCATTGGCTCTTGGAATGTAGGCGAGGGCCTTTGCTCACATGCGACAACTGAGAAACACGTGAGCCGGTCGGGCGATGCCCTGACGGCTGAATCGACAGCGCCCGCTTATGTGGAACTCGCTGACTCCACGGTCATTGTTTCTTCTGTTCTGCCCGCTGAATGCCAGTATGTAACTCTCTAAACTAAACCAAGTTTTCCATTTATATTCTAATTTGTAGTTCACTTTGATTTCACTAATTTATTTACTTAAGTAACACTCAACACTATATAGCTTACTCCTACGATGGTTGCCCAACACCGCATTTTCTTCTTCAACAATTCTTTATTGAACATATTGATAATTGCACACATGAAGGAATGATGTTTCATCTACACGCCCTATTTTTCCACGTAATCTCCATCCCATTCTATGGCCTTTGTCCAACGCGAAACAAGGGAGCGTATGCTCTGTCGGTACCAACCCTTGTCCTGGTGGCGGAACCAGTGCTTCACTGTGTGAATCACCTCCTCATGCTCCTGAAAATGTCTTCCTTTAATAGCCCAAACAAGGGGAACTCGGAGAGAGTTAGGTGTGTCAGGTCCGACAGCCGTGGATGGTCTCCCTGACTGCTGCAAACCGTGGAGCTCCGTCGAACCGCCTTCTGATGACCTCACGCTGCGTGGCCAGCGACTAACTGTACTTCTGTGGACATCAGATGCTCCTTACACTTTGCACAAACGTTTGTGAATATTCCTAACTCTTCCTTTATCTGCAGTGAGAAATTCAGTGACGGCACGATGCTTGTAGCCGAGCGGTCTCAGGCGCTGCAGTCATGGACTGTGCGGCGGATCCCGGCGGAGGTTCGAGTCCTCCCTCGGGCATGGGCGTTTGTGTTTGTCCTTAGGATAATTTAGGTTAAGTAGTGTTTAAGCTTAGAGACTCTTGACGTTAGCAGTTAAGTCACATAAGATTTCACACACACACGTCACTTGTAACTACGCCACCTACAGACATTTTGACACTGTCTTGCTGCTACGCTATCTGTCGGAAGTGACGGAAAATCGGCGTGCTCACTCAGTAGACTTCAAATAATACGTACGTAACGTTTCGAATTCGTAGCATTGTTTTCGGTTGAGAAAAAATGCGGCGCATTAGTTTCTAGGCTCCCATTTTTCTCAGAATTTCGAACATATTGCACCATTTTACATTATCAAACACTTTTTCCAGGTAGACAAATCCTATGAGCGTGTGTTGATTTTTCTCTAGTCTTGCCTCCGCTATCAACCGCAACGTGAGAATTGTCTTTCTGGTGCCGTTATCTTTCCTAAGCCAAACTGATCGTCATATAAAACATCCTCAATTTTGTTTTCCATTCTTCTGTATAATATTCTTGTCAGTATCTTGGATATATAAGCTGGTAAGCTAACTGTGTGATAATTCTCGCACTTCTCAGCCTTGCAGTCTTCGGAATTGTGTGGATGATATTTTCCCGAAACTCAGATGGTATGCCGTCAGACACATACATTCTACACACCATCTTGAATAGTCTTTTTATTGCCACTTCCCCCAATGATTTTAGAAATTCTGATTGAATATTACCTATCCCTTATGCCTTTTTTGATATTAAGTCCTCCAAAGTTCTCTTAAATTCTGACTCCTGTTCCACTGTTAATGTTACAACACTTCCTTTTAATTTCAACGAATGTTGGTTTGACTTTCTTAAATGGTAAGTCTGTCTTTCTTTTCCGATTTCTTCAAATTTTTCCTACAGCAATTCCATGTTAGGTTCCCTGCACTTCCTATTTATTTCATTCGTCAACGACTTGTATATCTGCATGCCTGAATTTCTATGACCGTTTTTATACTTCCTTCTTTCATCGATAAACTGAAGTATTTCCTCTGTTACTCATGGTTTCCTTGCAGTTACCTTCTTTGCATTTATATTTTTCTTTCCAGCTTCTGTGATTGACCTTTTCCAACTGTACTGCCTACTGAGCTATTCTTTATTGCTGTGTCTATAGCCTTAGAGAACTTAGGCGTATCTCGTCTGTATCCCACTTCTTTGCGTAGTGATTCTTCCTGAATAATCTCTTAAACTTCAGCCTATTCTTCATTACTACAATATTTGTGATCTGAGTCTATATCTGTTCCTGGGTACACCTTACAATCCAGTATCTGATTTCGGAATGTCTGTCTAACCATGATGTAATCCAACTGAAATCTGCCAGTACCACTTGGTGTTTTCCAAGTATACCTCTTCCTATTGTGGTTCTCGAACAGCATATTCGCTATTACTTGCTGAAATTTATTGCAGAACTCAATTAGTCCTCTCTCATTCCTTGTCCCAAGCCCATGTCCTCCTGCAACCGTTTATTCTACTCCTTCGCCTCTAACATAACATTCCAGTCCTCTATGATTATTAGAGTTTCATCTCCCTTTACGCACTCTATAACCCTTTTAATAGGCTCATATACTTTCCCTACCTCTTCATGTCTAGCTTACGAAACTTATAAAATAATTTCCTAACGTCTGAAAGATTTTTATGGTGGTACCATTTTCAAAATCGAAAAAGGGGTTGACACATGGTTCCAACTACGGGCCAATCTGTCTGCTAAACGGATTGGAACCACTCCCAGCAGACAAAATGTTTCATGCACTGAGCCGAGCTGCGGCTCACGTTGGTGCTGTTTGTAGGTACCCGCCCTCTGTTGCAGGCCAGACGGTATCGTTTAGCTGGCGTGGTTTTGGTTGTTTGTCTTCTTCTCGTGTTGACTGGTGCCACTCGGTTTCGCAAGCGTTGCCTGTCCGTTAGTGGCAGCAGTGGAGTTAATCGATATGTAGTAACTGTTGCCCTATCTTTGGGGCGACGTCGTTGTTTTGCCGGGTCTATGAGTGGCGAGTTCGGTTGGGACTGAGGAGAAGCCAGGTCTGTGCAGTGGGCGAACATGCCGGGACCGCTGGCGGCATGCATGGACTGCTGGATGGAAGGACTCTGGTCACGAGGGTGCACGACCTGATCGTAAACCGGATCCAGCAAGCTTTCAGATGAGTGCATTTCAATCCAAGTAGAGAAACCTCCACCATTGTGATATCTCGTAATTCTCCAGTTATTTGGGTTTTTGTTGCTGCTCGTAGTGTTGCTGAGGCGAAGAGCAGCGAGTGGAGTGCTTGGGAAAGGCGGATGTGATTAGCTTTCCTCGACTTCTTGTTACTATTTACTGTGTTCAACTTGTTACAATTTGTTAAGTTCAACCAGCGGTAATTTTTCTTGCCTGGTCGCCGCCAACGCCACACTTACCTGCCCTTGGCGTTAGTGTATGTAACGGCAGTGTGCATTTCCTCGCCTTGACGCTGCTGTCCGGTAAGGCATGTAGTTTTGACAGCTTTCTTGATTGTAGGCCGGTTGGTGATTCTTCTACTCTGGTCGTAGTGATTCATTTCTCGTTCCGGGCGCTCTAAATACAGTATTTTGGAGGTAGTGCAAACCTCCGGTTCCGGCTTTGGCATATTGTTCCATGGTTGCATTAGGTTTATCGAACTCAGGTAGCTTCAGCAAGATTATCATTAGTCATTCGTTAGACTGCCACTACTCTGAGTTACCATCTTGTGAAGTGAATGCAACTCTTGGCTGCCTATGTCATCGCTCGTGAAAGTTTTGGTTGCCGGACCTTCTCAGAGGTCGATTCTTCGAGCACCGTCTGGATCAGCTGCTTGTTTTTTGAATTAACTTCGCTATTGTATTTGCTGTTTTACAGCAGGTTTCAATTTTTTTTTATATTGTTGCCGTTCCTGGCGTGTAAGGCCTTCAACCATGATTGTGGTTGCCTTAAAATTTTAATTTCATATTTGTATTTTAGCAGTAAGCCTTTGAAACCTTATTTACTGCCATTCCTGGCGTCTGACGTCGTCTGCTATATTTGTGGCGACTGGCCTTTAATATGTCAATACCTGTAATTTGTAAGTTGAAGCGAGTTTTTAACAATTCTTAATTTATTGCCATTCCTGGCGTGTAAGGCCTTCTGCCCAGATCAGAGTGCCTTGCTTTTAAAACATTATCTGTTGTATCTGTATTTAAAGGTGATTTGCTAAATTGTAACTCACTGAAAACACTATTAGTTACACAGTTGTTTATTCCTTCGTTAACAACGTGTGGTATTTTTTATTTATAGTTGAGGCTGGAATTGCTGGTTTAAAATAAATTGCGTGTAAATGTAAAAGGCAACCAATAGTAACTGATTACGGCCCCGTCTACAATCATAAACGAATCCTGCGTTCCCTGGAGTACCAGGTTACATGCATAGCAGTTCGGATTTCAAAGAAGACTCTCGGATGAATTATTTGACTAACGGAACCTGTGACGTGGAAATTGAATGTTACTAGTGCCCCCGCAACTGTCAGTTTAGATACTGAAAAGTACAATGACCAAGTTTATAAGAACAACTGATTATAAAACTTGACGAGAGATCAAAAATTGCAGAATATTATGTTGAACTCATCTCCAGCTTACTGAACAATAGGAAAATGATAGTTACCACTGAGAGTTTAGTCATACGACACCAAACTTGCCAGAGCGAGACTTCCTAGAGGTCCAGTGTTGTTCAGCATTTATGTTAACCAGGTGCCATCAGTTGACGGGGTCATATCTCGCAATTAGCCGATGTTTAGGGCCTTCATTAGTGGACAATATCCGTCTATTACAATGCAGACTGGGTACGACTGTCCCGACAGGGCCATCTGAGCCGGCGGCGACGATGGTGATATATTTTACTAAGAAACGCCGTCAACTCCGCACCAACTTGTGGCTACATGGTCTGTACATTCCTTGGAGTGCGATCTATCTGGGCATCGCATTAGACAAACATATTGTTCTCTATAAGGAGGCGGAATCCTGAAGAAAAAGGCGTTCGGCGTGAGGAAACAACTACTGCCTTTTTATATCGGCAAAGACTTCGACCGAACTCCTATTGTACATAACGATATTACTTTGAAATATTTTATACAGGAGCTCAGTCTGGGATTAGGCCAGTGAAACTCAAGAAGGAAATCTTCAGATCCTCCAAACCAAAAAACTCAGTGGATAGTTGGTGCCAGTAGATAATTGCGCTTTGTCGATCTCCACGCACAGACACCACCATTGAAGATATTGGAATATAACGCCGAAACTGCATTGGTCAACAGACGGTTTGAGATACTGTTCATGACATCCAAACAATCGACATGGATGTAGACCTTCTGTGTCATTAGAAAACTTAAAAAAAAAAAAACCGCCGCAGCGAGAAGGAATCGTCCGAATAGGACGGGAATTGGTAAATGTGAAAAACATGTACAGACAAATAGATGATAACAATTTCAGAAAAATGGATAATTTATTCAAGAGAAAAGTTACACAAACTGAGCAAATCAGTTGTGCATTGGTCCACCTGAGGCCGTTATGGAAGCAGTTATTCTGCTTGGCACTGATTGTTAGAATTGTAGGATGTCCTCCTAAGGGTTATCGTGCAAAATTTTGTCGACCTGGCTCGTTATATCGTCAGAATCCCGAATTGGTGGGAGGCCCTACTGGTCAAGGTAGGCTTTCGCAAGCACAAACATAGCCTGCCGAAACTCTTGCCATTTGCGTGTGCGCATTATTTTGCTGAAATGTAAGCCCTGGATTGCTTGCCACGAGGGACAACAGAACAGGCTATAGAATAAGAACGACGCATAGTAGTGTTGTAAGGGCACGGGGGCAGATAAAGGGAGTTCTGCTATGAAATGGCACCCCAGACAATCAGTCCTGGTCTTCGGACTGCATGGCGGACAACAGTCTGTGTGGTATCCCACCACAGTTCGAGGCGCTTCCACACACGCCTTTGTTCGTTAGAATCGGTACTCATCACTGAACACACTTCTACTTCAGTTAATAAGATTCCAAGATCAAAGACGTGTCTAGAGACACCTTGGACAATGGTGGGCTACTAGCCCTGACAACAACGAGTAATTTAATTTCGTAGCAGGAGCCCTTTGGTTGTGATCACGGCATTTGGTTGTCAACCAACGCACTCTTAAGCACAGCGGTACGTCCACGACGTTCTAAGCTCAGTTTTTTTATCCTTCATGCTTGCAAAAGCCTACCTTGGCCATAAATGTCACCACATCTCTCCACAACTGAGAAAGTTCAGAGCAATATGGAGAGGGCTCTCCAAATAGCCCGGGATTTTGACGATCTAACACGCCAATTGGGCAGATTTCGGCTTGATGGCCATCAGGAGGACATACAACAACTCCATCAATGCCAAGTCGAATGGCCAGAATTGTACCAATCTGTTACTGACCTGATCCGTTTGTATAGCTCTATCTCTTGTGAATAAATCATTCAGTTTTTCTGAAACTGTAATCCTCTGTTTGCCTGTATAGTACATCTACCGATTGGCGTCCCATTCTATTGTCTACTTCGTGTTACAGCGTTTCTTTTTTTTGTCTTAGGATGTATATGGTACCACGTTATTCAGTTCTATGACACTCAGAAACTGAAAAAATTGCAGGAGGTAGCTTACAGACCGACATACTGGCCCTCACAAATTGAATCCCGACATGTAATCAAATACAGTGATTCCTTGAAATTCAAACCTAATCAGTATACAGTCTGGATCGCCGTTGATGTACTTCGATCACCATAGCGAGGAATAACAAGGGGTGGGGCAAGCAGGCAGCAGCCAAGCCCACGCTTAGGGCTTAAGCCGAGCGCGGCTTGTGGCGCATCAATCGGAGCACCAGCTGATCAATTCCGAGTAGTCAACCATCACCCTTGGGGTATTCGGTCTACCTGACGCAGCCCTTCCGTAGATTCTGTGTCCTCCCAAAACTAGTATTCTTCTACGTGAACCTCTACACGGCAGTTACCGTCACGACCAACGTCACGGCAGACTACTGTACATACGACACGTTATCGTCACAACACCGATCACAAGACTCCTCGCCACATTCGTAATAGATCAGAAGGATCCTTTACAGTTGATTCTGTCAGAGCTCCATTAGGCGGAACTTCGTTCTTTGTGTGCTGTGTTAATAAAGTGTCACTGCTGTGTTATTTGGGAACTCATCATTTGCGTGTAGCCAATCACTCAAGACCCATCAACTTCCAAGAGGCTAAATATGAGGAAGGAATTGGTCTGTGTCCTTATTTCCAAGTAATCATCCCTGTGGTTGATATACACGTGCCAGGGAAATCACATATCTCTTAAATATGGATTGCGGACGGGCATTTAATCGTCCTCCTCACGAATTCAAATCGAGTGTCGTAACTGCTGTGTCACATCGCCATATTTGTTGATAAAGAGAACTGACTTTAGGGTAAATTTCATTAAGATAAATAGATTTAGGAAGCTAAGACAGATCACCCCAAGTATAACCAGAGTAAGTGACGTAGAGCTACATTACTTTTTATTCATAGCGGACATCATGCAAAATATTAGCGTTTATACCTGCCGAGCTATGAAGTAGTATTATTTAAAAAAATGGTTCAAATGGCTCTGAGCACTAAAGGGCATCAGTCCCCTAGAACTTAGAACTACTTAAACCAAACTAACCTAAGAACATCACACACATCCATGCCCGAGGCAGGACTCGAACCTGCGACCGTAGAAGTCGCGCGGTTCCGGACTGAAGCGCCTAGAACCGCTCGGCCACCACGGCCGGCAGTATTATTTAAAATGAATCTGTACACTATTCTGTAGTATTGGACAGTGCTTTCGTAGGGGAATTCACCGGCATAACACGGATGAAAGGC
This sequence comes from Schistocerca serialis cubense, assembly GCF_023864345.2. Lineage (NCBI taxonomy): Eukaryota > Metazoa > Arthropoda > Insecta > Orthoptera > Acrididae > Schistocerca > Schistocerca serialis. The sequence goes on along the minus strand of NC_064646.1, from coordinate 209,417,929 downwards.
TAATAATTAGTAACAAGATAACAACGCCATAAGTCGTTGTTTTGTGATCAGGAGAAGACGTCTGTTAAGTGTTCCAAACGTAAGCATACACGCAACTCAAGTACGGTTCGTTTATTTCTTCCTAGATGAGTACCTGGCGTTGCCCAGTAATGTATTATTACAGTTCTATTTATTCCAATTGCATTAGCCTATCTCGTACTTGCCCCTCCTCCCTGTCTATCTCCGTCTTCCCCTGTCTCATTTCACCACCCCCCGTGCCGCACTGGCTGTCTTCCCCTGTCCCTCCCAATCTCTCCATTTTCCGTTTCCCTCTCTCTCTGTAGTCTTCTTCTGCTTTCTATGTCTATTTGCTGCTTCCCCATCTTTCCATGTCCCACGAACACCTCCTCTGAGCTCATCATCTACCGCATCTCCTCCTCAGTCCCTCTATCTCCTCCTTCCTCACTCCACCCTGTCAGTTTCCTCTTCCCCCATGTCGCTATCCATCTCCTCCTCCCCCTATCTCTGTCCATCTTCTCCTCCCACCTCTCTCTGTCCACCTTTCATTGCTATATCGATTTGTTCCTCCCCACACTCTCTGTCCATCTCCTCCTCAGCCTTTCTCTGTCCATTTTCCTCTTCTCCTCAATGTGTCTATCTTCTCCTCCTCATATCTGTGTCCACGTCCTCCTTCTTCTCCTTCTCTGTCCGTCTCTTGCTCTTCCTTCTCTCTCCATGTCTTCACCCCCACCCCACCCAATAGGAAGCTGATGGAATACCCCACACTATTTCTTTCCAGATAGGAATATTGACACCATGTTTGGTAGAAATGGTTTCATGGCTTTAGGAGGAGCTTTTCGGCCTGGGTTGAGCCAAAGTACGCACATTTAATATACAGGGTGATTATAAGTAAAGTTAAGCTTTCAAACCGCTGTATAAATAACACCACTTGTCAGAACGACTTCAAATTGCAACGGAATATTATCGGAGAAGGGGGAAGACGTATGGCAGAATAAAGCTAAATAATTACAAAATGTAGCTCTGTAAGGAACATAATTTAATAGCGGTCCACTACAAATGACAAATGAATCATACAACAATGCCTAGGATGTACGTTTGAAATTAAACAAACTGTAGTACTAAGTTTGCATGTGATGCTGTTAGTTACGTAAGCCCATCCATCGCGGCAGGGTCATAACACATTTGATGGAAGAAAATCGGTTCTTAACTGTCCTGAGGCCAAAACCCGCATAAAAAGCATCAGTCACATCTAATTTTAGTTGTTCTGAGGCCAAAAACAGCATAAAAAGCATCAATCAAAGTCAAATCGGGTCATTAATTACAGTGTGACTGACGCAAAACACGTTCAATATGCTGTCCACCGTTTTCTGCAAGAAATTGAAATCCAGAAACAGCATATCACACAACTGATCGAAGTGTTTCCAGGGTCACGTACAGAATGTGTTGGGCAGTGCACGCCTTCAATGCAGCTAAGTTATCAATCGGAACACTGAATACAGCCCTCAGATAGCCCACAGCCAGAAGTCACACGGATTAAGATCAGGTGATCGGGACGGTCAGGCTGATAATTCTAGCGGCTGATGATTCTAACATTTCCGAAATGGAGTTTCAGCAGCTGTTTAATCGGATTTGTAATGTGCGGACGTGTGCCATCTTGCGTAAAAATGACCCCATTCACACATCGACGCTGTTGGAGAGCTGGAATGACGTGATTGCGGAAAAGATACTCACAGCGCTTACCAGTAACGGTACAGGTAGCCCTATGATAAATGATGCCGTAAATCCGGACCATACAGTCACTTTTTCAGGATGAGGTGTGCGAGAGGGCGGTGAATAAAGAAGTGCGTTTGAAGAGTTCAGACAAATGTGCATATACAAATGTTAGTTCAAAAATGTAAGTGCAAATTTTGGCTCTCACATAAGTCTCAGGGGATGATTTCCACACTTTGTGCATTTCTACACTGTTCGCCACCCGTGCATTTGTTATAGTTTGTGAATTAATTATTCACTCAGACATAAGTACAGTTTATCCTACGGAAGAAAACTTAGGCGATTATTATAGCAAAATCAGTTTATCACGAAACAGTTCAATCACTACTTATTGGCGTTGTCCTTTTCTTTCGCACAATGAAATTAGCACTGGTGTGACGGTTTACAGTTTTACTTTAATAATAAATGGACTCCGAGCCCCCAATACCAGTAATGTAGGCTGCTATAAACGAAAATTACCCAATCACTTCGAACAGACTCACCAGTCCCACTGTCCTCTTTGTTCGAACAGTTTTGGCGCGAAATTACAGTTCGCCACATGTTCACCTACGACGACCACCTAGTACTTCCAGTTCACCAAATATATGCTTGCACACTGTCACTATTAAACAATACTATTCGTCGAAATAAATCGGCGCGAAAAAGAATTCTCAAGCGAACACATGGGCCACCCTCAAGTGGGGGTCGCTCGCCACCCGCTCTCCAAAACGACTGACCAATGACTGACCCCTGGCCAATATGGCCACTCACTTATATAGGCTCGGATGTCCATCCCCTGGTTATGCAAGTACTAGTCTCAACAGTTAACGTTACAAATTTTGATGCATACATCCCTCGACATAAATAAGTACACCATCGGAACCGCGCTAAAAAGTGCATCTTACTTACTACTTTACATAAATTTCTAGGATTATTCTATCTCCCGTAAATCAAGTTTTAGTTTTTGCAAAATTTCGCCACTTAGCGCAGATTTGTTTCTTGACATCTGTGCTGCAAAGTTTTAACACAGAACTGCATATAGCACCGTTTTTAGACGTAATTTATAGCGATCTACACATTACGCTGCTCAAAATCCTCATATTTATAATAATTAATTAATTATGGGCGATAAATGTCAATAATAATTTGCAAACAATGTAAACTATTGCAAGTTAAGTGTATAGTATAACTTAACTAGTTTAAAATACCTGTGATTCCACCTAAAATTATATATAGTGCCGTTCTTTACATCATGAATTTTCTATTGAATTGTATAAAAAAATTTCCCTCAACCTTTTTTTATTGCTCTTTACGAGCGTAATTATTTATTAATCTTAACATATGACTACGGCACTCGATCCGCTGTGAAAAAACGTTTTTAATGAGTTCTCGCTCATCCCCATAAGTTGTTATTTACTATTTTTATTAATCTTTTAGTATTCGTGATATTAACCGATTTTGAGGTTACTATTACTTTTGCGACTCGTGACTTGAAATAACGATCCATCTTTCAGAAGGTGCATATTGCTGATCACAATCCACTGCCGTACCACTCTTCACTGTAAGTTACATAGTTTTCGCGTAATGCGCGAAAAACCAAACAATTCCCCAAGCTGCGGGCCACGTGGCCTCCCGGCGACGGAGGCGTCCCACCATGTGGCGCCCTAGCTCTCCACAAAGCAATGCTTGCATACTAGACATATTCATCTAGTAACGGGGCTTTGTACCGTCACAAGTGGTACTGATTCATTTGCATTTGGATTTTCCGTTGCCCATATTCGCTAATTCTGGGTATTGACTTATCCTGTCAGATGGAACTGGGCTTCGTCTGTCCACAAAATCTTCCATAGTAAAGCATTGTCCACTTCCATGCGAGCAAGAAATTCTAAAGCAAAGGTCTCTCTTGTTGGGTGAATAGGAAGCAACTCGTGCAAATGGGTGATTTTGAATGGATAGAAACGAAGGACGTTTCGTAGGATTTTACGTACCGTGCTTTCGGGTATGTCCAATGTTCGGGAAATTCTCTATGTACTGCACGTTTGCACACCATCACTCGTCTCCTCCGGTATTGCTGTGGACTCTGCTTCCACTGACGTCGAATCAATTCTTTTCGTCCCTCTACCAGGTTGCACACCAAAAGAACCTGTCTTTTCGAATTTACGAATCATTTTCTCCAGACCCACGGCACTCATCGGAGAAACGCCTTTTTTCAAACTTTTCAATATCCGGAATTTCTGTAGAACGACGTGTGCACATTCTTGTAATACAGCTTTACAAGCAGAACACGATCCTGCATTGAGAAACAGCGAACGTCACAGACCCGAAAGGAGGATCTGGACTTATAGAGTGTAGTGGGGGAGGGGGGGGGCGGATATCCAGGCAGGACTATCATAACAGATGATGGGAAGGATTAAGGATTTGTAGGTGTGGAGGATGATAGAGGTGTTCAACCCCCATGTTTGGCGAGAGAGGAGTTTAAGGAGACAGAGGCAGTTGGGGTTTCGGATTGGATACAGCGGAGATGAGGCATCCAGGTGAGGTGACGGTCAATGGTGAGTCCAAGGTAGGTGAGGGTGGGGGATAGGTGGACAGGACTGGCGCAGATGGTAAGGGAAAAATCAAGGAGTCAGAAGGAGCGAGTAGTACGACCTACAATGATTGCCTGTGTCTTGGAAGGATTGATTTTGAGGAGCTACTGGTTACTCCATCTGACAAAAAGGTCAAGGTGATTCTGGAGAAGGCATTCGGACCGCTGAAGGGAGCAAGAGCAAGGATGGGGGTGTCATCAGCATACTGCAGGAAATGGACCGGAGGGGGTGTTGGGGCAAATCTGCTGTGTACAGGAGGTAGAGGAGAGATGGGAGGACAGAGCCCTGATGCACACCCGCAGAATGGTAGAAAGTCTGGGAATCGTCATTATGGATGGTAATGTAGGAGGGCGGCGGGAGAGGAAGGAGACAATCAGATGGACATAGTTGGAGGAAGGGCATAGGTCTGGAGTTTAAACAAGAGACCGGGAGACCAGGATGCCATACACGGTCGTAGGCCTTTTTCTGGTCTAGGGAGACAAAACTGGTGGAGTGACGGGAGTTAAGCTGCATTGAGAGGAGATGAGTGAGGCATAGGAGTTGGTCATCAGCAAAGAAGGAAGGTCGAAAGTCACATTGGGTGGTGGGGAGGAGGTGGTATCAGTGGAGATGGTGGTGGATGCGCCAGGTAAGGATGAATTCCACCGCTTTCTGAACACCAAGTAGGAAGAGGCATCAGATGGAGGCTTGTTGAGTTTGGAGAATATCAGGATATCAGTGGTTTGCCACAGGTTGGGGTACAAGCCAGCTGCAAGTATTGTTGTAGTGGGCGGCAAGGACTACATGGAATGAGGGAGAGCAGTGTTTGAGGTGGTGGTAGGTAAAGTGGTTGTGGCCAGGAGCGTTGTTGCGTTTAGTGTGGAGTGTGAGGCTGATGTCCTGTGTAGTGATGGGAATGTTAAGTTCAGATGGTGGTGTGTGGCCCAAGTACTGGAAGCTAGGAGCAAGGGGAGGAGCCGAGGTACCAGTGACATTGGGGAAGAGGGAATAATCAAATTGGAAATAATCTGGAATAGAAAAGACGTCAGACAGGTGGAGGCAAAGTAGTTGGCCTTACTCAGGTATTCAGGAGAGGAACGGTCATCAAGGAGGAGAGGGTACTGCAGGGTGGGGTGGTTCCCAGTAAGCCCGTGGAGAGCAGACCAATACTTGTAAGAGTTTAGTGGGAGTATGGCGTTGAGTAGTGTGCATATCTGTTTCTTCGTAGTAAGCATGTTGCGGATGTGTCGTTGTAATTGCAGGTGGCAGATGAGTGTGTCCCAGTCACAAGTGTGGAGGAAGTATCGTTAGAGGCGACAGGGTTCACGAAGGATGGCCTTTGGGGGGAGGGCTAGGTGCCGAGGGTGAATAGCTTTGGTAGGGATATGGGGCTACAGCGCCAGCTAAAGTCTGGTGGAGCAAGGCAGCAGTGTGGGAGATGTCATCGGGAGATTGGAGGATAGGGTCGTGGCGTTGGACTTGGGTGTGGATGGAGTTCCAGTAGGTATCCCAGTTGGCAAGGGAGTAGTCATGGACAAGTTTAGGAGGAATGTCAGGACGAGGAATGGGATGGGCAGGGCGACCATCAAAGATAGTGGGGAGGACAGTTGCATGTGACTGCCAAGTAGATACAGGACTTTCTCAGTGATGCGCCTAAGGAGGCTGGGAGAGGCTAGGATCACATTGGGAGTCGTGTTGCATTCGGGTTGGGGGAGGGGAACCAGGTCTCACTGGAGGGTGGTGGTAAACCGATGCCACTGCTGGAGTTCGGCAGGAGCATGGCTGTGGGTACTGAGGACTGTGGCAATCACGTAAGTGGAGAAGGTGAGGTCAATGCGTGCCAGGAAATCGTACAGGATGGGGGTAAGAGGGCGGATATAGATGGTGACACATGTGACCATAAGGTTGGGGACGAAGTGAGAAAGGGTGAGATGCTCTGCAGGATTGTTCAGGAGAGGTTGGGGCCAAACAGGGAGGTGTATGAGGTGGCTGATAACAACCCTGACACACACACCAGGGGGTACAGGTTATTGGTACGGTGGAGGGTGTAAGGGAGTGTGAAGATGGAGATACAGGGTTGAAGGAAGGTTTAAGATGAAGGCATCCACACGGTCTTGATGAAGGGTGCAGAGGAAGAGGAATTTGTGGGTGTGCTGGGAGCGGATATTATGATACAGGATACTGTTATGTTATTGCGCCATGAGACAGGAGATTTAGACGAGGGTGGTGAGGGGGGTGAAAGGGAAGTGGGTGTGGTTGTGGGAGTAGGTGGCATAGGTGGTGATATGGAATGGGCAGTGAGGGCGATTTAGGAAAGTGTGGGGGAGCGATGGAAAAGGGGTGGGGGGAAGCCGTGTACCCGACGTGTTTATACCAACTTCAGTGGGTCGTGCGATTGACAGGTGTTTTAATTTACGTATTCTGTCACATACAACGCCATCTATTGACCAATTTTCACACCATTTTTTCCTTCTCCGATAACATTCCGTTGCAATTTGGCGTCATTCTAACCAGTTCTGCAATTCTACAGCGTTTTGAAAGTTTAACGTTAGTTATAATCACCCTGTATATTTCACATATATTTAACATACATCAAAAAAAGTTTTACATCGTCTTGGTTCCGAGAGTTCCGAGAACTGTACAGAAAATTGGAATAGAGATCTACATAAACCTTACTTCCGCCCTCTTTATTGCTCATGAAAACCACAGATTGCATATTGTACCACTATACAGCGAGACTGTCAGAGGTGTTGGTCCAGATTGCTGTACACACCGGGACCTCTTGCATTGATGCATGCCTGTATTCGTCGTGGCATACCATCCAGCATCAAGGCAATGTTGGTCCAGATTGTCCCCCTTCTCAATGGCGATTCGTAGTAGATCCCTCAGAGTGGTTGGTGGGTCACGTAATCCATAAACAGCCCTTTTCAGTCTATCGCAGGCACGTTCGATAGGGTTTATGTCTGGAGAATATGCTGGCTACTCTAGTCGAGCGATGATGTTATCCTGAAGGAAGTCATTCACAAGATGTGCACAATGGAGGTGCAAATTGTCGTCCACGAAGACGAATGCTTCGACAATATGCTGTCAATATGGTTGCACTATCGCTCGGAGGATGGCATTCACGTATCGTACAGCCGTTACAGAGCTTTCCATGATCACCAGCGGCGACCGTCGGCTCCACATAATGCCACCCCGAAACAAAAGGTAACCTCCACCTTGCTCCACTCGTTGGACAGTGTGTCTAAGGCGTTCAGCCTGACCAGGTTACCTCCAAACACGTCTCTGACGATTATCTGATTGAAGGCATATGCGACACACATCGGTGAAGAGAGCGTGATGCCATTCGTCAGCGATCCATTCGATGTGTTGTTGGGTCCATCTGTACTGCGCTGCATAGTGATGTGGTTGCAAAGATGGACCTCGCCATAGACGTCGGGAGTGAAGTTGGGCATCAAGCAGCCTATTGCGCACAATTTTAATCGTATCATGACGTCCTATGACTGCACGAAAAGCATTATTCAACATGGTGGCTTTGTTGTCGGGGTTCCTCCATGCCACAATCCGTAGGTAGCGGTCATCCACTGCTGTAGTACCCCCCTTTCGCGGCCTTAGCGAGGCTTGTCGTCGACAGTTCCTTTCTCTCTGTATCTCCTCCATGTCAGAACAACATCGCTTTGGTTCACTCCGAGACGCCTGGACACTTCCCTTGTTAAGAGCCCTTCTTGACACAAAGTAACAATGCGGACACGATCGAACCGCGGTATTGATTATATAGGCATCGTTGAACTACATCAACACGAGCCGTGCGTGTACCTCCTTCCTGGTGGAATGATTGGAACTGATAGGCTGTCGGACCCCCTACGTCTAACAGGCGCTGCTCATGATGCGTGATTGCTTAATCTTTGGACTGTTTTAATGATATGTCTGAACAGTCAAAGGGACTGTGTCTGTGATTCAATATCCACAGTCAACGTGTATCTTCAGGAGTTCTGCGAACCGGGGTGATGCAAAACATTTTTGATGTGTGTATTTCAAAAATATTTTTGCTCATATTTCACCTGTATTTGTAATGAAATTTTTCCTGCAGTATCGATTCCATGCAGCTCAATTTGTGTTACGAAATATCTAATAAACTACATGTCGTACAATGATATAATTCTGAAGATACACTGAAATGCTCAAGGAACTGATACAGGCATGCGTATTCAAATACAGAGACATGTAAAGAGGCAGATTACGGCACTGTAGTCGCCAACACCTACATAAGACAACAAGTGTCTACCGCAGTTGTTAGATCGCTTAATGCTGCTACAATGGCAGGCTATCAAGATTTTAGTGAGTTTGAACATGGTGTTATAGTCGGCTCAGAGCGTCGGGACACAGCACCTACGAGGTAGATATGAGGGATGAGTTGTCCCGTACGATCATTTCACGAGTGTACCGTGAATATCAGGAATCCAATAAAACATCGAAAATTCGACATCGCTGTCGCCAGAGAAAGATCCTACAAAGACGGGACCAACGACGACTGAACAGGATCGTTCAGCCTGACAGAAGAGCAACCCTTTTGCAAACTGCTGCAGATTTGAATGCTGGGCCATCAACAAACGTGAGCGTGCTAACCACGCAACGACAGATAATCGATACCGGCTTTCGGAGCCTAAGGCCCACTCGTGTACCCATGATGACTGCACGACATAAAGCTTTACGCCTCGACTGGGCCCGTCAACACCTTCATTCTGCTGTTGATGACTAGACACACATTGCCTGTTCGGACGGGTCTCGTTGGAAAGTGTATCGAGGGGATGGACTTGTGCGGTTATGAATACAAGCTCATGAGTCCATGAACCGTGCATGCAGCAGGGCACAGTTCAAGCCTATGGAGGCTCTGTAATGGTGGTGGGGGGGGGGGGGGCGTGTGCAATTGGAGTGATGTAACACCCATGATAAGTCTAGATACGACCCTGACAGGTGACACGTACGTAAGCATCCTGTAGGTCACCTGCATCCATTCATGCCCATTGTGCATTCCGACAGACTTGGGTAATCTCAACAGGACAATGTGACACATCACACGTCCAGAATCGCTACAGAGTGCTCCCATCAATTCTGCGTGCTCGCGGTGGCGCTATGCGATATTAGGCAGATGTACCAGTTTCTGTGCGACTACTGTCAGCAACATGTGTCGTGAATACGGTTAGTAGTAAAGAAGTAACAAATTAAAACGTCATGGCTGCTGCGGCAGTTCACAGCATCAACAACGAAAATGCAGTAAGCGATAAACTTTTTTCCAATTATCATTTTGCAGGCGTTATCCGTTAGAAAAATTTCGTAAACCTTTGACATTACGTGCGAAACTTGTTGGAAGTAACTCATTGCCTCATTCTCAAATACTAGATGCAAACCCCCGGCCCTTTAATATGTAGGTGATTCTTACTCCCAACAGTGATGATTTCTCGACAGTAAGTGATACGTGTATCAAGTCTGTTTGATAACAGTCCGGAGGTTTCAGAACATGTCTATATTTTTGTAATATGTGTGGATTAAGAACGCCATGAACCACGGACCTTGCCGTTGGTTGAGAGGCTTGCGTGCATCAGCGATACAACATGGCCGTACCGTAGGTGCAGCCACAACGGAGGGGTATCTGTTGAGAGACCAGACAAACGTGTGGTTCCTGAAGAGGGGCCGCAACCTTTTCGATAGTTGGAGGGGCAACAGTCTGGATGATTGGCTGATCTGGCCTTGTAACATCAACCAGAGCGGCCATGCTGTGCTGCTATTGTGAACGGCTGAAAGTAAGGGGAAACTACAGTCCAAATTTCTCCCTAGAGATTGCAGGTTTGCTATATGGTTAAAAGATGATGGCGTCCTCTTGGGTAAAGTATTACGGAGGTAAGATAGTCCCCCATTCGGATATCCGGGTGGGAACTACTCAGGAGGACATCGTTATCAGGAGAAACAAAGCTGTCATTATACGGATCGAAGCACGGGATGTCAGATCCGTTAATCGGGCAGTTAGGTTAGAAAATTTAAAAAGGGAAATGGCTAGGATAAAGTGAGATATAGTGGGAATTAGTGAAGTTCGGTGGCAGGGGGAACAAAACTTCCAGTCAGGTGAATACAGGGAAATAACTACAACTTCCAATAGGGACAATGCAAAAGTAGCTTTAATAATGAATAAAAAATAGGAACGTGTATAAGCTATTACGAACAGCATATTGAACGCATTCTTGTAGCCACGATTGACACAAAACCCACACCTACCACAGTAGCACAAGTTTATATGCCAACTAGCTCCGTAGATGGCGAAGAGATTGAAGAAATGTATGATAAGATAAAAGAAATTATTCAGACAGTGAAGGGAGACGAAAATTTTATAGTCATAGGGGTTTGGAATTCGACAGTAGTAAAAGGAAGAGAAGGAAACGTAGTAGGTGATTATGGAATGGGAGTAAGGAATGAAAGAGGAAGCCGCCTCGTAAAATTTTGCACAGAGCATAACTTAATCATAGCTGGCACCTGGTTTAAGAATCATCAAGGAAGGTTGTATACGTGGAAGAGGCCTGGAGACACTGGATGATTTCAGATAGATTATATAATCGTAAGACAGAGTTTTAGGAACCAGGTTTTAAACTGTAAGACATTTCCAGGGGCAGATGTGAACTCTGACCTCATTCTATTGTTTAAGAACTGACAATTAAAACTGAAGGAACGGCAAAAAGATGGAAATTTAAAGAGATGGGGCCTGGATAAACTGAAAGAACCAGGGCTTTTAGAGAGTTTTAGACAGAGCATTAGCGAACAATTGACAAGAACGGGGAAAATAAGTACAGTAGATGAAGATTGGGTAGATTTGAGAGATGAAATAGTGAAGGCTGCAGAGGATCACGTCGGTAAAAAGACTAGGGATAGCAGAAATCCTTGGGTAACATAAGAAATACTGAAATTAATTGATGAAAGGAGAAAATATAAAAATGCAGTAAATGAAGGAGGGAAAAAGGAACACAAATGTCTCAAAAATGAGATCGACCGGAAGTGGAAAATGCAAAAGCAGGAATGGCTAGAGGACAAGTTTAAGGATGTACAGGCATATGTCACTGGGGGGAAAGATAGATACTGCCAAAAGGAAAATTAAAGAGACTTTTGGAGAAAAGAGAACTACTTGCATGAATATCGAGAGCTCAGACGGAAAACCAGTTCTAAGCAAAGAGGGGAAAGCAGGAAGGTGGAAGGATTATATAGACGGTCTATACAAGGGCGATATACTTGAGGGCAATATTATTGAAATGGAACAGGACGTAGATGAAGATGAAATGAGAGATATGATTCTGCGTGAAGAATTTTTCAAAGCACTGAAAGACCCAAGTCGAAATAAGGCCCTGGTAGTAGACAACATTCCATTAGAACCAGTGATAGCCTTGGCAAAACTCTACCATCTGGTGAGCAAGATGTATGAGACAGGCGAAATACCCTAAGACATCAAGAAGAATATAATAATTCCAATCCCAAAGAAAGCAGGTGTTGACAGGTGTAAAAATTACTGAACTATCAGTTTAATAAATCATGGCTGCAAAATACTAACACGAATTCTTTACAGACGAATGGAAAAATTGATGCCGGCCGCTGTGGCCGAGCGGCAATAGGCGTTTCAGTCTGGAACCGCGCGACTGCTTTGGTCGCAGGTTCGAATCCTGCCTCAGGCATGGATGTGTGCGATGTCCTTAGGTTAGTTAGGTTTAAGTAGTTCTAAGTTCTAGGGGACCGATGACATCAGTCGCATTGAACCATTTTGAAAAATTGATAGAAGCCGACCTCGGGAAAGGTCAGTTCGGATTCTATAGAAACGTTGCAACACGTGAGGTAATACTGACAATACGACTTATCTCAGAGTATAGATTAAGGAAAGGCAAACCTACGATTCTAACATTTTTGGAGAAAACTTTTGGCAGTGTTGACTGGAATACTCTCTTTCAAATTCTGAAGGTGGCAGGAGTCAAATACAGGGAGAGAAAGGCTATTTACAATTTGTACAGATATCAGATGGCAGTTATAAGAGTCGAAGGGCATGAAATGATAGCAATGGTGGGGAAGGGAGTGAGACAGGGTTGTAGCCTATCCCCGATGTTATTCAATCTGTGTATTGAGCGAGCAGTAAAAAAAAAAAAAAAAAAAAAAAAAAAAAAAAAAAAAAAAAAAGGAGAAGAAGAAATGGAGTAGGAATTAAAGACCATGAGGAAGATATAAAAAATTTGATGTTTGCGAATGATATTGTAACTCTGTTATAGACAGCGAAGAACCTGGAATGGCAGTTCAACGGAATAAACAGTGTCTTGAAAGGAGGATATTAGATGAACATCAACAAAAGCAAAATGAGGATAATGGAATGTAGCAGAATTAAATCAGGTGATGCTGAGAGAATTAGATTATTAAATGAGACAATTAAAGTAGTAAAGGAGTTTTGCTATTTGGGGAGCAAAATAACTGATGATGGTAGAAGTAGAGAGGGTAGAAAATATAGACTGGCAATGGCAAGGAAAGCGTTTCTGAAGAAGAGAAATTTGTTAAGATCTAGTATAGATTTGTCAGGAAGTCTTTTCTGAAAGTATTCGTGTGGAGTGTAGCCATTTATGGAAGTGAAACAGGGACGATAAATTATTTAGACAAGAAGAGAGTAGAAGTTTTCGAAATGTGGTGCTACAGAAGAATGCTGAAGATTTGATGGGTAGATCATGTAATTAATGAGGAGGTACTGGTGCTACAGAAGAATGCTGAAGATTTGATGGGTAGATCATGTAACTAATGAGGAGGTACTGAACAGAAGTGGGGAGAAGAGAAATTAGTGGCACAACTACCTGAGTTTGTAAATTCACTGCCTGCGAAAGGAAAGATTCCTGGTTCGAATCCCAATCCACCACAAAGTTTTAATATGCCAGTAATTTTCATACCTGCTCCGTTACATTAGTTATTCTGCACAAATTAATTAACAGGTAATACTGTTGTGACTTGGCAAGACAGCCAAGCCACCAGGAGGTAGCCGAAAGGCACGCGTTTAAACTCACGCAGGCTGGCGTGAGGTCTGGAACAGTTAAAGGAATAGAGACTACCAAAAAAGGTACGTAGCTTCTGGAATACTTAACTTTAATCCATAATTGGTGAACATCGGTCTGACGGTACATGCATCACAAGATAAATAGCAAATGATAATGGCGCCTTGCTAGGTCGTAGCAAATGACGTAGCTGAAGGCTATGCTAACTATCGTCTCGGCAAATGAGAGCGTAATTTGTCAGTGAACCATCGCTATCAAAGTCGGCTGTACAACTAGGGTGAGTGCTAGGACGTCTCTCTTGACCTGCCGTGTGGCGGCGCTCGGTCTGCAATCACTGATAGTGGCGACACGCGGGTCCGACGTATACTACCGGACCGCGGCCGATTTAAAGGCTACCACCTAGCAAGTGTGGTGTCTGGCGGTGACACCACAAATACTGTGTGTACTAACGTGTGTTTCTGAGATAGCAGTTCCAGATTTAAGAGTAGGAGAAAGTGTTGTAGGTAGGCACACTGTCGGGACTTCCGCCTATGGCCAGAAGTGTAATAGATGATTAATACAGTAGCTTATTTCATTTTGAAATGATGGCATTCACTTTATATGGACTGCAGTCTTTTTCTGAAATTAATGTTTTCTCAGCTGTGTGAAACTCTTCCAACGTACAGGATGGTAATGTAGCTAGGAACAAATATGCTATTCAAAAACATAAATGATGCAATCGAGATAAATCTTGTCAGTATTGGTAAGTAATAGTTTGTATTATTACATTACTACTGTACCACACACCAGTAATCGTTAAGTTAAATCAAATAAACCGGAACTTTATCAAAAACCATACACGAGTTAAAAACAATTTGAAATAGACGCTATTGGCAACCAATGGAAATTTCCATTTTAAATACGGGGAAAACTGGTTAATTGTTTCTGACGTAAGTTGAAAAGAGACTTCCTATTGAGGTACAGAGGTGCAAGTTGGGTCCAGAACCCGAAAATATATTTTACATCAGTCTTGGCAGTATCTATGTATTTTCAATAACGTGTGCTACCAAGCTGAGGGGTTCCTTATGACCAGCACAAAAGAATTTAAAAATGTAAAGTTCGTTAATTATTGCTGTCTCTTGCTTGAAAAAAAGTATTCAAAGAGGTATACATGTGAACCTGAAAATACTGAATATGACATTCACTACATTGATGAAATCAGTAGTAAGAGTTAAATTTTTTGGTGAAGTTTGACAGAAAAATTCAAAACATTTATGAAGACTGATGCGAGAATTCATTAAAAACAATAAAAAAATTTTCTAAATTGTCAAATGTGAAATAACTGGCTAAATTAGAATATTCTCAAAAGTTGGGCATAAAGTGCCCTCTCCCTAACCCCTCCCTTGGTACTGTGTAAGTTACTATACCATGCAGCACTTAAATAACATCTGCATCTACATCGACATGGATACTCCGCATATCACATCTAAGTCCCTGGCAGTAATATTTACATATGCTGCACAATACAACAACTCTTGTCTCACAACAACAACAAAAGTAGAAAATTCCAGAAACTGTTTACGGAGTTTTGTAGCGCAAATTCCTTCGTGTGATTCCAAACTCAGGCACTAAAATGAAAGAATGATTAGGAAGAACCATATGTTCCTAGATACAGAGTCGTCCATGTGCAACAATCTCCCCTACTTATTGTACTTTAGTAGGCAGCTCTTCAGACTCTACACCATTATGCAAATTTACACAACACTCAAAACTGGACTTAGACGTGGAACCCGGCAAATAACGGGCAACTGTAGGGACCCAGTGGCAGTTATTCGCTTAATGTTGTAACGCCGGAAATGCATATCCTCGTATTTCCATCTATTGTACTATAATTTTTTTCCTTATTTGGATACCTGAATATATGACGTTTCTGTGTCTTTGTACACTCCTGGAAATAGAAAGAAGAACACATTGACACCGGTGTGTCAGACCCACCATACTTGCTCCGGACACTGCGAGAGGGCTGTACAAGCAATGATCACACGCACGGCACAGCGGACACACCAGGAACCGCGGTGTTGGCCGTCGAATGGCGCTAGCTGCGCAGCATTTGTGCACCGCCGCCGTCAGTGTCAGCCAGTTTGCCGTGGCATCCGGAGCTCCATCGCAGTCTTTAACACTGGTAGCATGCCGCGACAGCGTGGACGTGAACCATATGTGCAGTTGACGGACTTTGAGCGAGGGCATATAGTGGGCATGCAGGAGGCCGGGTGGACGTACCGCCGAATTGCTCAACACGTGGGGCGTGAGGTCTCCACAGTACATCGATGTTGTCGCCAGTGGTCGGCGGAAGGTGCACGTGCCCGTCGACCTGGGACCGGACCGCAGCGACGCACGGATGCACGCCAAGACCGTAGGATCCTACGCAGTGCCGTAGGGGACCGCACCGCCACTTCCCAGCAAATTAGGGACACTGTTGCTCCTGGGGTATCGGCGAGGACCATTCGCAACCGTCTCCATGAAGCTGGGCTACGGTCCCGCACACCGTTAGGCCGTCTTCCGCTCACGCCCCAACATCGTGCAGCCCGCCTCCAGTGGTGTCGCGACAGGCGTGAATGGAGGGACGAATGGAGACGTGTCGTCTTCAACGATGAGAGTCGCTTCTGCCTTGGTGCCAATGATGGTCGTATGCGTGTTTGGCGCCGTGCAGGTGAGCGCCACAATCAGGACTGCATACGACCGAGGCACACAGGGCCAACACCCGGCATCATGGTGTGGGGAGCGATCTCCTACACTGGCCGTACACCACTCGTGATCGTCGAGGGGACACTGAATAGTGCACGGTACATCCAAACCGTCATCGAACCCATCGTTCTACCATTCCTAGACCGGCATGGGAACTTGCTGTTCCAACAGGACAATGCACGTCTGCATGTATCCCGTGACACCCAACGTGCTCTAGAAGGAGTAAGTCAACTACCCTGGCCAGCAAGATCTCCGGATGTGTCCCCCATTGAGCATGTTTGGGACTGGATGAAGCGTCGTCTCACGCGGTCTGCACGTCCAGCACGAACACTGGTCCAACTGAGGCGCCAGGTGGAAATGGCATGGCAAGCCGTTCCACAGGACTACATCCAGCATCTCTACGATCGTCTCCATGGGAGAATAGCAGCCTGCATTGCTGCGAAAGGTGGATATACACTGCACTAGTGCCGACATTGTGCATGCTCTGTTGCCTGTGTCTATGTGCCTGTGGTTCTGTCAGTGTGATCATGTGATGTATCTGACCCCAGGAATGTGTCAATAAAGTTTCCCCTTCCTGGGACAATGAATTCACGGTGTTCTTATTTAAATTTCCAGGAGTGTATAATGTAATTGTTTTATTATTTGTATATATATGCATTTATGTCGATGTATAATTGGTTTGTTGTGTAAAGATTATTTGTATTTTTACGCTGGGTCTGGCCTAGGGAAACTATGCTATCGAACCATTACATCGATAGGTCGTGTGGAGAACCAAAGTGTTTAGGATCTTTGGTAGTGTTAACTCTGCCGCATTGAGCGCGGGCGGAGCAGAGAGGGTCTGGCTTGGGTGGTGCAGTGGAGCAGGTGTGTAGTGTGAAGCTCCCCCTAGTTGCCTCGTTTTCGGGGTTTGGCAGCATTAATTGCGCTCGACTTCCGGTGATAGTTTCTGACATGGTGTCACGGACGGGAAGCATTAGCTGGCGCACATCAAGAGCCCGTTTCGTCTGGTGACCGTGTCGAGAAGAAGGCGCGCCAACATCCAGCTTCTGCAACAGCGACGGCCGACAATGAGTGACTGTCGCCACCTACTCGCTCGACGGCTTCAAACCTTCAATCAGCCAACAAGGAAGACTGGAAGCACGTAAAGTTTTAGGACCGTATGGCAGACCTCAGCTTTTCAAACTTTTAAAATTGTAGCATCTCAAAATTACAGCAACTTAGCATGAACCTTTGTTGCTCATTGTCCCAATTGCATTGCCAAGCAGGGTCCCTTCCTTTTCCGAAATGAGCCCGAGTGTTGTTGAAATTCAAACGCCAGCATCATTCGATTTCACTGCTTTAATTTCAAAGTTCAGTTAAGGTATTCATAGCTGGCTACAATATTTAGATTGCACAAGCACAAATTAAGAGTGCGAGTTTTGTTACCGTATTTTAGTTACCTGTGACTGCAGCTCATCTTGGTACGTACTAAATTTTACTATTGTTAATTGTTCAGAATCATTTAATTCAAGTTCAAAGTAAAATCACTTATTTCTAAATTGCGTAGATTCAAGTAGCTTTTGAAATGATTGTTGAGGTAGTCCAAGACTAACCGTATTTTACTGAATTTCGATGTGCTTCAGAAAGCAAGCTCACTATTAACTTCAGTCACTAAATTAACTTTCGATTTTCCGGTTTTATTAATTCTTTTGCTAAATGAAGTCAGAGTGTAGTGAAATTTATTACTTCTGACAAACTTTCAGTTTTCACACTACACGTGTCAACCATCAGTTGCCACGCTTCTAGTGACAATTGTATGTGTAATAACCATTCTTGTTTTAGTTACTATAGTAATTGTCCTTAGGACTGGCGACCGTAATTTCCCCCAAATCTCAAATATCTAATTACCGCTAGTTAATTGTTAATGTAACGGCTGCACATTTACTTTCTTTATTAACTTTACCCCTTTTCAAAATTAATTTCCACCAGTTTCATTTGCATTTTTCCTTTCATTTAGATGTAACCCTTTCCTCCCTCTTTACCGTCAAATTGACTTCGGTGACGATTGCTTTTCCCAAATTTCCATTAGGTAGATGCGGTTTAATTTTTCACTGTCATTAAGGTCGATAAGTGAGGGGGAGGTTACACGTGGCGACCTGGTGACAGGACGATCTTCAGATTGTAGGTTGTTCTGGACACGAATATTGCATTGTGCAAATCTCGTAACAAAGTACTGGTTACGAAATGGTCGATACGTCAGCGAGAACATTAGTGTGAGGAATGCTAATTAGATTTGAGATTTGGCATTTATATTGAAAATTATTAAAATGAGTGAAGGCAACAATTGCCAAAATTTCGTAGACTTGGATACTGAACAATGGGTCGAACAGTGGGAAACGCGCACCGCGGTACCCATTGTTCAGTGGCAGGCGGCTAGCATGAAAGACGCGACCGCCGAAACGCAACAAAGAGCAGAAATGGATTTCCAAACTTTAGAAAATGTTTCGGAATCGGAAGTGAAAATCTAATCTGAATGCCTTGATGACGCATACGGGGGTACAATTAAAGAGGAAGCCGCTACGGAAGTAAAACCGATAGCTTCCGGGAATTTAATTGATTTATTGAATGTTTTGACTAACGAAATCAAGAGTCAATCGGCAGAAATTAAAGCTCTGTCTGCCAAGCAAGAAGATCAGGCTGCCAAGCAAGAAGCTCAGGCTGCCAAGCAAGAAGCTCAGTCTGAAAAAATTGAACGAAAGCTAGACAATCAGAACAAAGCTATTAATGTTGTTAACAACAATGTTGGAGTTGTTAACACAAACGTTGATAAAATCAAAGAAGATATTGTTGTGATTAATACCGAAATCGGTAATTTTAAACAGGAAATGATAGGCGTTCAGGCGGAAATTGCGAGCATAAATACTCGTTTTTATTCCGAAATTAGCAGAATCAAGAAAAGTGTAGGAGAAGCAGTTGCTCCGATCATTGAGAATAAGGTGACGGAACAAATTCAATTAGTGAAAAAAGAGGATCAAAAGAAGGTGGAAACTTTAAAGGCTTTAGTATCCGAAGTAGATACCTGCGAAGAGAAAAAAAAAGTAGAAACGCTTGTGACAACCACTTGACAAGTAATTACGAGAGTGTCGGAATTAGAAAAGAAACTTGACGAAAAACAGAGCTATGTGCCAATGTGTGCACATAGTTCGGAATTGTTGACAAAAGAGGAGCGGTTCAACCCCTTTAAAAAAGGCGGTATACACGCGACGGATTTCATCAAAAATTGTGAAAGAGTTTTACCCAGATCATGGACTAATGAGAGAAAAATTAATGCGGTTATTGATGTGTTGGCTGGTGTTGCCAAGCGTTGGGGCTTAAACCTCAACATTACGAACCTGACTTTTGACGAGTTTAAAAATTTGTCTCTGGCTGAATACTGGTGAGAGCAAAAACAGCAAAGTGTCTGGCACAAATTTGTCGTATCGAGGCCTTTCGATGCGAATTCGCGCGGTTCGATGAAGGAGTTTTGTGAGGACTGGATCCACAAGTTGGAATATTTGCGTGATCGCCGCACGGAATCCGAAATAGTCTGGGAACTCTACAAGAAGCTTCCAGATGATACAAAATGCTACGTAGGAAGCAATTACAAGACAATCAATGATTTCCTGGAAAGAGTTGAGGACGAGGACAATTGGCGCAATAATCGCGACAGTGGTAGAGGCCGTGGTAACAACAACGGGAACCACAACAACGATAACCATGGGAATAATGTATACCGCAACCATGGTACCAATAACAATAGTGGTTCGGGCCGTAATGACAATCGGTACAATGCAAATAATAACAGGAACGACGGAAACCAGTATCATACTAGCGTGATACGGGCTTCGCAGAATAGTAATAACGCCAGAGGGTGTGATCAGCCGCCTCAGCTGCATCCAGGGAGTGTATCTGCTGGGACGAGACAGGGAAACCATTAGCCGTGCCGGTGAGGGGCCGACCGGGCGTGGAGAAATTTTGGAGGCCCAATAACAAGAGAAAACCCAGGTGTCGTCGTTATGAAAATTCCGTATGGAATAATCAACGGCGGGAGAGTGTGCCAGTGTTAAGAGAAAGGAGTGCGCCCACAAGTAGTAGGTCAGCTGTAGACACAGCAGTAGAAAATACATTCACTGTCAGTGAGAACAATTTAAGTAGTGTTCCGGAAAGCGATTATAAAGTGACAGCTGTAACACCCACAGCGGAAATGGAGATTGAGTTTAAGAATGATTTACAATTGTTGAGAGAAGATCAGATGTCGGATAACACGTCCGTCATTGAGTGAGGGGATGCAGAGAGGGATGAGGTCTGGTTAAGGCAGTTCGGTCGCTTATACGACGAACTAAGAGATTATAGGGACCTGTACGGGAGAAGTGTTTATGGGGAGCGCGGGCAGGATTTGACGCGTCTCGTCCCGCAGGAAGATAGTGTTTGTGTAATGATAGAAAGTTCTAGCCCTAACCGGCAGACTTTACCAGAAACAGTTGATGTTAATGGGGAGCACGAGCAAGATTCGTCGTGTTTCGTCCCGCGGGAGTTAGATGTTGAAGTAGTAACGGAAAGTTCTGGCCCTAACCGGCAGACCTTACCCAAAGTTGTAGTGGTAGAAGTAGCCGACCCATCCGACGCAAACCTCCAGTTTGAACATTGCGAGAGTATTAAGGAGAAAGATTACGAAAATTTTAGTCATAGCCGGACACGATTGGTAGAAAAGCACGTAGATTACAGCGTGTATGAGGTTAGAGCTGACATTATACGGTTAGACGGTAGCAGTGTGGGTTGCGCAGATCCAGAGGAAGTAATTGCAGGTACTACTGGGCACATTCCTCCAGGTAGATTGGCAGATGAGATCAATCTGACCAAAGTGGAATCAACTAAGGTGACAATTAGTGAATTGATAGCAAAGCAACACTCACTAGTCGACGAGTTACAGGAAAAGGTTTCCGTATTGGAGGCGAAGCTACAGACTAAGCCTCAGGACAAATGTGTTCAAATTAAAACTGTATGTGAACAGAAGCTGAAAAAGCCGCCAGATAAGCCGGATTTAGGATCAAAGCCGGATGGTTTTTTCTGGAATGACCTGCATATAGACGAGGATTTACTGTGGGAAAATAAAGAAACAGTCGAGGACAAGTGTAGACAGATAGTAGTGTCTGTTAATATGCACGGCCCGTGCATCTTGGGCTTTGAAATATCGATAGTGGATCAAGTAAAAGTAATTTAGTTAAAGGAATACGAAAGAGAAGGATTGGAGAGTCTTTTGACATTGCAGCAGCCGGCAGCGGCATTTTTCAAGTGTTCACCAATGCATAGTAAATATTTTTTGTTACGAACATGATTCCTAACTAAACGTGTTGATTGACACGGGTGCAAAATTGAGTGCTGTATCTGGGAAAATATTTGAGTTACTGAAAGACAGAGCTGGCATCGTAGTTATGCCAGTAACAGGAGTGAAAATTATCGGTGCTACTGGGAAGGCCAGTAAACCGGTCACAAAACAGATTTTTGTCAACTTCGAGATATGTGGGGCACGATTTGAACAAGAGTTTGTCGTCGTGCCAGACTGAACTATGGAAGTAATTATCGGGCTAGATTGGCTACTAAAGTACCGTGCGGTGATTCATTGTGAAAGCAAAACTTTGACATGTGCGTCGCAAGATAAAACAATAGTACTTAGTTTTGACGAGGCAGGAGACGGTGTGCATAGGCAATACCAGCCTATACACATTGTTAAGTGGCCGGATGCCATTGACTTAGGTATGAATTTGAACTACTGTAACGTGAGGAATCTCGGCATTGACAATAGTGTAGAAAGTGAATTGGGAAGTATTGTAGAGGGTGTGTCAAACGTAACACACGAACAAAGACAAGGCCTGTATGAAGTAATAATGAGGAATAAGAGCGTGTTTCCAGACAAACCGAGTATTGGTGTGAAAATAGATCGTTTGCCAGAAATAATGACGCTAAAAACCGATGGTCGCATACGTCGTCATGACGCTAAAGCACGTTTTGCTAAGTTTGCAATCGGAGACTTAGCACTTGTAAAAGCTCATGAGAAATCGAGAGAGATAGACAAAGAAATCTCTAAATTTAAGTTTGTTTATAATGGACCATATAAAGTAATTGGTATACCTCACACAAATACTTATTGCTCAGAGTATCCAAGCTCTGGAAAACTATTAGGTATACGGAACATTGTAGACTTGAAATTGTACCAACCTAGGATTAATTAATACCACAGAATGGGTAATTTGTACAGTATGTAAATATAGAGTGTAAGATTTAAGGTTTGCTAGATTGCCATGCTTTTGCCTGACCAAGAGGACATTAAAGAAGTTGTAATTAACAAGTAATTAAATTTTACTAAATGATTTAAGAGAGAGGGATTATTAATTAATCGAAAAATCCAAGCTGCTAGATTGAGTTTTCAGCTGAGTCACAGTAGATTAAGGAATGCAAATATGATTTTGTAACTAGCTGTAAGATTTCATGAATTGTGTTTTTCACTAGTCATTGCCGATGTACTTAGACGCTGTTTTAAGTTTCAGGCTAGTACATGCGTGTGATGATGGACAGTGTTGAGTTATCCACTGTGATAGTGTTAATGGACTCCTTGAGATTGCTCGGGAGTGAGTTTTTCGGAAAGAATTCAGTGAAACGGACGTTCTGGAGATGCCGTTACACAGGGCGAGTGAGATCAAGCGTGCCGCACAGGCGGGCGCAACAATACGGGCGAGGCGGAGCCGCTGTCGGCTCTTGTGCCGCTGTCGGCATTCTTTGTACTTGCGGGTACGGAAGGCGGAGTTGTTTTTCTTCCCGGACAGCTGATCTGAAAGAATTCTGCTGTCAATATTTATGTTTTTTCGATCTGCTGTATATTATTTTCTTGTTTAGCGTTAAGTGGACTCTCATGACGAGAATATTAATTATGAAAAGGTTATATAAAATGTGTATTCTATGTAATTTATTTATAATTTGCGTATTTTGATATACCCGTTTTTTATGACCATGTACTCTGATTAATTTTGTAAATAGTATTCCATTTCTTGATACTATTAGGAATTTTGACGATTTTAAAATAGCTAAACCATTTTCTATGAATTTTAATATGTTTTCTTTTGTGTAAGATGACAGAGTGGAATAAGATTAGGAGTGCCTCCACTCAATTATTATGGTCTAAAAATTGGTTTATGGTTAATCAGCCTGATGCTAAAATTTCTTGATGTTTTGAGTATATGCATTTCCGCTGTTTTTTTTTTTTTTTTTTGGGACATTTTCTGAGTCTGTTTAGGTTACACGGACATCCTCAGACATTGTGGGGCACGTGTAACGCCGGAAATGCATATCCTCGTATTTACATCTATTGTACTATAATTTTTTTCCTTATTTTGTTACCTGAATATATGACGTTTCTGTGTCTTTGTATATTGTAATTGTTTTACTATTTGTATATATATGCATTTATGTCGATGTATATTTGGTTTGTTGTGTAAAGATTATTTGTATTTTTACGCTGGGTCTGGCCTAGGGAAACTATGCTATCGAACCATTACATCGATAGGTCGTGTGGAGAACCAAAGTGTTTAGGATCTTTGGTAGTGTTAACTCTGCCGCGTGGAGCGCGGGCAGAGCAGAGAGGGTCTGGCTTGGGTGGTGCAGTGGAGCAGGTGTGTAGTGTGAAGCTCCCCCTAGTTGCCTCGTTTTCGGGGTTTGGCAGCATTAATTGCGCTCGACTTCCGGTGATAGTTTCTGACATGGTGTCGCGGACGGGAAGCATTAGCTGGCGCACATCAAGAACCCGTTTCATCTGGTGACCGTGTCGAGAAGAAGGCGCGCCAACATCCAGCTTCTGCAACAGCGACGGCCGACAATGAGTGACTGTCGCCACCTACTCGATCGACGGCTTCAAACCTTCAATCAGCCAACAAGGAAGACTGGAAGCGCGTAAAGTTTTAGAACTGTATGGCAGACCTCAGCTTTTCAAACTTTTAAAATTGTTGCATCTCAAAATTACAGCAACTTAGCATGAACCTTTGTTGCTCATTGTCCCAATTGCATTGCCAAGCAGGGTCCCTTCCTTTTCCGAAATGAGCCCGAGTGTCGTTGAAATTCAAACGCCAGCATCATTCGATTTCACTGCTTTAATTTCAAAGTTCCGCTAAGGTATTCATAGCTGGCTACAATATTTAGATTGCACAAACACAAATTAAGAGTGCGAGTTTTGTTACCGTATTTTAGTTACCTGTGACTGCAGCTCATCTTGGTACGTACTAAATTTTACTATTGTTAATTGTTCAGAATCATTTAATTCAAGTTCAAAGTTAAATCTCTTATTTCTAAATTGCGTAGATTCGAGTAGCTTTTGAAATGATTGTTGAGGTAGTCCAAGACTAACCGTATTTTACTGAATTTCGATGTGCTTCAGAAAGCAAGCTCACTATTAACTTCAGTCACTAAATTAACTTTCGATTTTCCGGTTTTATTAATTCTTTTGCTAAATGAAGTCAGAGTGTAGTGAAATTTATTACTTCTGACAAACTTTCAGTTTTCACACTACACGTGTCAACCTTAAGCTGCCACGCTTCTAGTGCTAATTGTATGTCTAATAACCTTTCTTTTTTCAGTTACTATAGTAATTGTCCTTAGGACTGGCGACCGTAATTTCCCCCAAATCTCAAATATCTAATTACCGCTAGTTAATTGTTAACGTAACGGCCGCACATTTACTGTCTTTATTAACTTTACCCCTTTTCAAAATTAATTTCCGCCAGTTTCATTTGCATTTTTCCTTTCATTTAGATGTGACCCGTTTTAGAGCTTCTACATGTTGACGTATGAAGAATTCTTGTGTAATGATACAAACTTTTGTGTGGTGAATTCTGAGAAACTGCAAATTGAAATTCCCTGAACCTCTACAATGAGGTATTTGTACAAAATATTACCATCGTTAAAATACGGTACTGGTAATTAGATGTCTTGGATTATTGGCATTGTATGACTGTCTGCTGATGTTTACCGTAGCACTACACCTCGTCAATTCTCTTTTGAATATTGTGGTAGCCAAGGCCTGTCAATCCCATGAAACTGTCAATGGCTAAATAACACTCTATACCAACTGCATGGAAAATCATCTCCACGTTCAGCTTGGTGTGTCTGTTGTTATTTTCGTTTCTATCTGTCTCACGGATACTGCACGTTGAAAAACTTTTCAGCATAGATACCTATCGCTTTTACCGACAAAACTTCAGCAGCGTTTATATTGTTGGAAAATTTAAGTAAATTTTACTCGATGTGCATTGAGTATTTACAGACTGAGTGACAGTTTCACTGAAGGATGACTTATTCTTCACATTACTGCGTGCATAGTGCAAACTTTGTTTCATGTTCTGAAGGCAGCTGCTTCTTCCATGTCAACAGAAGCTCGAATCGAATTTTCACTGGACACATTCGCTCCTTTGATTTTCGATGGGTTTTTGAGTCCGCTTGACAATGGCAGCAATCTTAAGAATTACGTTTTCTAAGTCTATAATTATCAACAACTGTGTGGCCTACTTATCATGTTTACAGTATAACCACTGGAGATGCCCCAAAAATGTGAATTATGTACAGTGAATGATCTTCAGCATTCATCATATTTACAGAACCTACCATGTTTACAGTACAACCATTGGAGATGCTCCAAAAATGCGAATTGTTCAAATCAAATGGCTCTGAGCACTATGGGACTTAACATCTGAGGTCATCAGTCCCATAGAACTTAGAACTACTTAAACCTAACTAATCTAAGGACATCACACACATCCATGCCTGAGGCAGGATTCAAACTTGCGAACGTAGCGGTCGTGCTGCTCCATACTGAGACGCCTAGAACCGCTCGGCCACACCGGCCGGCCTGCGAATTGTGTACAGTGAATGATCTTCAGTATTCAGCATGTTTAATATAGAAACACGAAAGTTACTGTGACGGTTTTTGATATATGGTGTTCTTTTTTTTTTTTTTTTTTTTTTTTTTTTTTTTTTTTTTTTTTGCAGTTGGCAACTAGCTCTAAACATAGTTACAGAAACGAGAATAAAAATCATTGCCATATACTTAAGGTGTTTAAGCTCCAATTCAAAGCAGCAGCAGTCGCCATCGTCATATTTTTGACGCACGAGATTCCCAAGAATGGGAGCACTCAAGATACACACTGGCTTTCGAAAAATTCATTCTGCTGGTAGTGTAACTGAAACTAGGCAACAAGGCATGTTATGTTTGGTAACTGTGTGATCATTAAGCTACACTATGTGGTCAAAAACATCCGGACACCTGACTGAAAATGACTTACAAGTCCGTGGCGCTCTCTACATCTACATCAACATCCATACTCCGCAAGCCACCTGACGGTGTGTGGCGGAGGGTACCCTGAGTACCTCTATCGGTTCTCCCTTCTATTCCGGTCTCATATTGTTCGTGGAAAGAAGGATTGTCGGTATTCTTCTATGTGGGCTCTAATCTCTCTGATTTTATCCTCATGGTCTCTTCGCGAGATATATGTAGGAGTGAGCAAGATACTGCTTGACTCTTCGGTGAAGGTATGTTCTCGAAACTTCAAGAAAAGCCTGCACCCAGCTACTGAGCGTCTCTCCTGCAGAGTCTTCCACTGGAGTTCATCTATCATCTATGTAACGCTTTCGCGATTACTAAATGATCCTGTAACGAAGCGCGCTGCTCTCCGTTGGATCTTCTCGATCTCTTCTATCAACCCTATCTGGTATGGATCCCACACTGCTGAGCACTATTCAAGCAGTGGGCGAACAAGCGTACTGTAACCAACTTCCTTTGTTTTCGGATTGCATTTCCTTAGGATTCTTCCAAAGAATCTCAGCCTGGCATCTGCTTTACCGACGATCAACTTTATATGATCATTCTATTTTAAATCACCCGTAATGCGTACTCCCAGATAATTTATGGAATTAACTGCTTCCAGTTGCTGACCTGCCATTTTGTAGCTAAATGATAAGGGATCTATCTTTCAATGTATTCGCAGCACATTACACTTCGCAGCACATTCGCTGCAGATCCTCCTGCATTTCAGTACAATTTTCCATTGTTACAACCTCTCGATACACCACAGCATCATCTGCAAAAAGCCTCAGTGAACTTCAGATGTCATCCACCAGGTCATTTATGTATATTGTGAATAGCAACGGTCCTATGACACTCCCCTGCGGCACACCTGAAATCACTCTTACTTGGGAAGACTTCTCTCCATTGAGAATGACATGCTGCGTTCTATTATCTAGGAACTCCTCAATCCAATCACACAATTGGTCTGATAGTCCACATACTCTTACTTTGTTCATTAAATGACTGTGTGGAACTGTATCGAACGTCTTGCGGAAGTCAAGAAACACAGCATCTACCTGTGAACCCGTGTCTATGGCCCTCTGAGTCTCGTGGACGAATAGCGCGAGCTGGGTTTCACATGACCGTCTTTTTCGAAACCCATGCTGATTCCTACAGAGTAGATTTCTAGTCTCCAGAAAAGTCATTATACTCGAACATAATACGTGTTTCAAAATTGTACAACTGATTGACGATAGAGATATAGGTCTATAGTTCTGCACATCTCTTCGACGTCCCTTCTCGAAAACGGGGATGACCTGTGCCCTTTTCCAATCCTTTGGAACACTACGCTCTTCTAGAGACCTACGGTACACCGCTGCAAGAAGGGGGGCAAGTTCCTTCGCGTACTCTGTGTAAAATCGAACTGGTATCCCATCAGGTCCAGCGGCCTTTCCTCTTTTGAGCGATTTTAATTGTTTCTCTATCCCTATGTCGTCTATTTCGATATCTACCATTTTGTCATGTGTGCGACAATCTAGAGAGGGAACTACAGTGCAGTCTTCCTCTGTGAAACAGCTTTGGAAAAAGACATGTAGTATTTCGGCCTTTAGTCTGTCATCCTCTGTTTCAGTACCATTTTGGTCACAGAGTGTCTGGACATTTTGTTTTGATCCACGTACCGCTTTGACATAAGGGCAAAATTTCTTAGGATTTTCTGCCAAGTCAGTACATAGAACTTTACTTTCAAATTCATTGAACGCCTCTCGCATAGTCCTCCTCACGCTACATTTCGCTTCGCGTAATTTTGGTTTGTCTGCAGGGATTTGGCTGTGTTTATGTTTGCTGTGAAGTTCCCTTTGCTTCCGCAGCAGTTTTCTAACTCGATTGTTGTACCACGGTGGCTCTTTTCCATCTCTTACGATTTTGCTTGGCACATACTCATCTAACGCATATTGTACGATGGTTTTGAACTTTGTCCACTGATCCTCAACTCTATCTGTACTTGAGACAAAATTTTTGTGTTGAGCCGTCAGGTACTCTGAAATCTGCTTTTTGTCACTTTTGCTAAACAGAAAAATCTTCCTACCTTTTTTAATATTTGTATTTACGGCTGAAATCATCGATGCCGTAACCGCTTTACGATCGCTGATACCCTGTTCTGCGTTAACTGTTTCAAATAGTTCGGGTCCGTTTGTCACCAGAAGGTCTAATATGTTATCGCCACGAGTCGGTTCTCTGTTTAACTGCTCAAGGTAGTTTTCAGATGAAGCACTTTAAAAAATTTTACTGGATTCTTTGTCCCTGCCACCCGTTATGAACGTTTGAGTCTCCCAGTCTATATCCGGCAAATTAAAATCTCCACCCAGAACTGTAACATGGTGGGGAAATCTACTCGAAATATTTTCCAAATTATCCTTCAGGTGCTCAGCCAAAACAGCCGCTGAGCCAGGGGGCCTATAGAGACATCCAATTACCATTTCTGAGCCTGCTTTAACCGTGACCTTCACCCAAATCATTTCACATTTCGGATCTCCGTCAATTTCCTTCGATACTATTGCACTTCTTATCGCTATAAACACGCCTCCCCCTTCACTGTCCAGCCTGTCTCTGCGGTATACATTTCAATCTGAGTTTAGGATTTCATTACTGTTTACCTCTGGTTTCAACCAACTTTCTGTCTACCGGCTATATGGGCGTTGTGACCGTTTATTAATGAGAGCAGTTCTGGGACCTTTCTATAGACGCTACTACAGTTTACTATTAGCAGATTAATATTTTTATTTCCTGTCGCATTTTGCCTACTCCTACCTTGCCGCATCTCAGGAAGAGTCTTGTCGGGCCTAGGGAGGGAATTCTCTAACCTAAGAAACCCCCATGTGCACTCCACACGTACTCCGCTATCCTTGTAGCCGCTTCCGGCGTGTAGTGCACGCCTGACCTATTCAGGGGGACCCTACATTTCTCCACACGATAGCGGAGGTCGAGAAATTTGCCCCCAGATCTCCGCAGAATCGTCTGAGCCTCTGGTTTAAGCCTCCCACTCGGCTCCAAACCAGAGGAGCGCGATCGGTTCTGGAAACGATGCTACAAATAGTTAGCTCTGATTCCACCCCGCGAGCGAGGCTTTCCGCCTTCATCAATTCCGCCAACCGCCTGTACGAACTGAGGATGACCTCTGAACCCAGACGGCAGCAGTCATTGGTGCCGACATGAGCAACAATTTGCAGTCGGGTGCACCAAGTGCTCTCTATCGCCGCCGGTAGGGCCTCCTACACATCTCGGATGAGACCCCCCGGCAAGCAGACAGAGTGAACACTGGCCTTCTTCCCCGACCTTTCCGCTATTTCCCTAAGGGGCTCCATCACCCGCCTAACGTTGGAGGTCCCAATAACTAGTAAACCCATCCCCCAGTGTGCCTGCTCTCCATCGGTAATGCTGGAATTCACTACGGTATTGGCCCACCCTTAGCATTGATAATAGCTTCCAGTCTCGCAAGCATATGTTCTATCAGATCTGGAATGTTTCTTGGGAAACGGCAGCTCATTCTTCACGGAGTGCCACACTGAGGAGGGGTATCGATGTCGGTCGGTGAGGCCTGGCACGAAGCCGGCTTTCCAAAACATCCCAAAGGTGTTCTACAGGATTCAGGTCAGGACGCAGTGCAGGCCAGTCAGTTACAGGGATGTTATTGTCATGTAACCACTCCGCCACAGGTCGTGCATTATGAACAGGTGCTCGATTGTGTTGAAAGATGCAATCGCCATCCCCGAATGGCTCTTCAACAACGGGAAGGAAGAAAATGCTTAAAACATCAATGTAGGCCTGTGCTGTGGTAGTGCCACGTACAACAACAAGGGTTGCAAGCCCCCTCCATTAAAAACACGACCACACCATAACACCACGAACTTCGAATATTACTGTTGGCATTACACACGCTTGCAAATGACGTTCACCGTGAATTCGCCATACCCACACCCTGCCATCGAATCGCCACACTGTGTACCGTGATTCGTCACTCCACACAACGTTTTTCCACAGTTCAATCGCCCAATGTTTAAGCTCCTTACACCAAGCGAGGCGTCGTTTGGCATTTACGGGCGTGATATACGGCTTATGAGCAGCCGCTCGACCATGAAATCCAAGTTTTCTCAGTTCCCGCCTAACTGTCATAGTACTTGCAGCGGATCCTGATGTTGTTTGTAATTCGTGTGTGATGGTATGGACAGATGTCTGCCTATTACACATTACGACCCTCTTCAACTGTCGCCAGTCTCCGTCAATTAACAGACGAGGTCGGCCGGTGCGCTTTTGAGCAGTACGTGTCCCTTCACATCGGAAACAGTGGGCATAGGAATATTTAGGACAGTAGAAATCTCGCGTACAGACGTATGACACAAGTGACACCCAATCATCTGACCACGTTCGAAGTCCGTGAATTCCGCGGAGCACCCCATTCTGCTCTCTCACGACATTTAATGACTGCTGAGGCCGCTGATATAGAGTATCTGGCAGTAGGTGGCAGCAAAATGCACCTAATATGAAAAACGTAAGTTTGGTGGGGGGGGGAGGGGGGGGGGTTTCCAGATACTTTTGATCACATAGTGCACTTACTGGATGGCATATGCGCGAAGTGTCCACGTGGTTCGAGGCGACGTGTCACGATTTGCGCGGTCCCTCCCGTCGGAGGTTCGAGTACTCCTTCGGGTATGGGTGTGTGTGTTGTTCTTAGCATAGCGTAGTTTAAGTTAGTGTATGTAGTGTGTAAGTCTAGGGACCGATGACTTCAGCAGTGTGGTCCCTTAGTAATTCACACACAACAACCTGGATGGGACAGAATTATCCTGCTACATTGGCTTGATTCTTTCTTGCCATTGCCATTGAATAATGTGAATGGTTTTCTGTTAAGATGTAACATCAGCTTGTCATTTGATGGTTTTCAGTCCAAAAGATCGTTCCAAGTGGAAATTGCAGTTAATCTCGTTTTTTACATTGGAGTAACCTGTCGTAAGCAGGGCTGGGGCAATAATGAAGAGACAAATACCCATCGTTTCGCCGACTCTGAGGTAATGGGATCACAATGATGCAATGGTACTCATTTAGGGAACAGATGTTTACTTTTACTGTGACAGAGCTACAAGAAGCCAGATCGAAAGTCGGTAAGGACATTTGAAGAAAGTTATACTTCCCAAGTCTTTTGACTGCTTGCAATGCCATATAGTGTAAGGCCGGAGACCTTGTCATAGTGTACACTTGATACAGTCTTTTTCTGCTACTGCTAACATATTTGTTTTAACACCAATTTTTTTATGAAGTGCTGCATTTCGATGCTGCTTCAGTATGACAAAGGGCAACACATAATCATAGACTGTTTTGAAGTCCAAAGTGTGTAATACCTTACTATCGATTTAGGTATGCGTATGTTACATACCGCATTTTCCATTAAAATAAACTCTAATTGTACAGATATAGTGTATTAGTATGGTGCATATTTTAATAGTGTTTTTTCGTTAGATTATAGATCGTAAGAGCAAAATAAGAGAGAAATTAATCGGCAACAATAGATTCTCTCATACTTTCCTAAGCACTCTGTCAATGGTCTATTTGTTTATCAAGACCAAGCCTGCTGAAACCTGTTGGTTCTGGATCCAAGATGTTGTGAAACCAGGTATGAAGCGCATTTTGAACTACAAAGAAATATTCTTGACAGTTTTTCGATAAAGAGCATGGTAGACAGACATTTGAGGGTACAAGACAAGGAGAATAAGTGCATAAAGGAGACTTTCCGAACAACTCCTGGCCTCTGTTCTATGTTAAATCAGTGAAGTGCGTTATTGTGTAATAACAGCATTTGATGTATTTCTGTTGGTCGTCTCCCTTACCATGTCATATGTATCAGTCCAGTGCTGCACTGACACATCACGTGTTTGTCAAAAATGGTTCAAATGGCTCTGAGCACTATGGGACTTAACATCTATGGTCATCAGTCCCCTAGAACTTAGAACTACTTAAACCTAACTAACCTAAGGACATCACACAACACCCAGCCATCACGAGGCAGAGAAAATCCCTGACCCCGCCGGGAATCGAACCCGGGAACCCGGGCGTGGGAAGCGAGAACGCTACCGCACGACCACGAGATGCGGGCACGTGTTTGTCATAATTTAAAAAATGGCTATGAGCACTATACGACTTAACTTCTGAGGTCATCTGTCGCCTAGAACTTAGAACTAATTAAACCTAACTAACCTAAGGACGTCACACACATCCATGCCCGAGGCAGGATTCGAACCTGCGACCGTAGCGGTGGCTCGGCTCCAGACTGTAG
Organism: Schistocerca serialis cubense; assembly: GCF_023864345.2. Taxonomy (NCBI): domain Eukaryota; kingdom Metazoa; phylum Arthropoda; class Insecta; order Orthoptera; family Acrididae; genus Schistocerca; species Schistocerca serialis. Next base: position 209,385,169 of record NC_064646.1, on the reverse strand, counting down.
CGCCTAGAACCGCACGGCCACATCCGGCCGGCCATAATTTATTTAGGTTGATTAAATTCAGAGTATATTCCTTTCAATTAATAAATAATTAACACTAGTGAAAATAACTTTAGAGACTGCTAGGATTAAGCCCTTTACATAGTTATTAATTCTCTTTCCTGGTGGCAGTTTTCTGTGTGATATTTTCTGTGATATAACTGCGTCCATGACGAGCCAGGCTAGGAAGAGACCCTCTGATCACTGACTCAGCGTCCGTTCGGGCCCCCTTGGGAGTTTCTGTTAGAGGGAAAGCAATATATGGGCAGGGCGCCTGTGAGTTTCATTCCAGCAATTTTTCGCATAATGCACCCTGTGCAATATGAGATCCAGGCCCACATTCAAAAAAGTCACAGAACATGCCGTAACGGTCATCTAGTGCCAAATGTTAGCTTTTACTAGATGTGCCATTTGATCAAAACACATTTCTTTCGCTGACATGTTGTCTTCCTAGAATGCTGTGGAAATAGCCACCGAAACCGATTTCTGCGACCCAGCAACGTTCAGAAAATCTTTCCTGTCTTTGCGAAGCACTGGTAGGAATTTTTGGGGCCACTTTACTAGGATCAAAACTATTTTGTTTAAAAAGTTGTAAGAGATCTCCTCATTGGTTAGTCTTAAAAATAGCAAAGAAAAGGAAGTCAGGATAACAGTTTCCAAGAAATTCTGATGTGGATACTGAGGTGTTGGCTGTAGTGCGAAACTTAATTAAAAAGTGGGAGTGTAATACACATTTGTTTAAGAGCTAAGTACGTGGAAGTTAGATGATTGGTTAATGTTGTAAAACTTTTTCTAGTAGGGAGTTACTTATTTTGATATCAACAGTATCATTAGCCGGCATTTTCCAAAGCCTTTCTCATTGGTGCTTGCGAATTGTGTTAACTTGTGACAGGAGAGATAAATTCGACTCCAGATTAGGAAGAGAACACTTGGTCTCTGGATGCTGAAGAGGTCGCTTGGTCTGTAGATTCTGGACCGAACTCTTGGTTAGGGTATTCCGAAGAACGATTTTCCTGCAGTCATCAGTTAATGTGTTGCATACTGCAGCAGACCACGACGCTCGCAGATTTCACGCTACTGAATGCGGAATATGGTGAGAAATAGCCTCTTAGGCGAACAGATACGAGACTTACCGAAAGTTTCTAGACGCGTTGGTAGTATCAACAGCTTTAGGAAATTCTTTTACTTTCGTGGGTGGTTGAAGACTCATTCACGACTCGATCAGTGATGTTATCTGCAAGTTGCAGTTTTAAATTTTCTTCAGAATCAAGATATCACGTTATGTTTACTACGGGTTTGTCTCTTCACAACTCATTATTAAGATCTCAGTTTTGTCCGATTTGATTAAATTATCCGCTCTATGTCAAGCTATTTAAGTGTTAAATTTGTACAATTCATGGTATTAATTGTCAATTTTTGTGTTCTCTGAATTTTTTTTAGATCTAACAGACCCTGTGATGATACCTTGTTCGTTATTTTTTATGAGGTGCAACATCTATGTCCCATGCTTTCTTGTGCCACACTTACCCTGTTAATTATCCATTATAGCACATCTTTTAGAGGCATATAACCTCACAGGGTGCAATCTTACGATAGGCCAGTCGAACCGGTTCATACCGTTCTGAAATCCACATGGGTATGTAAAAAGCTCAGTTCATGCCTCACAAATGATCCGAAAGGTGTTTCAGTTGTTGACAACAAACGCTAGCTGTGATGGGAACATTCTGGAGGAGGAAATTCTATTGTACAATAGCCTTTCCCAACCACCTGATGCAAAACATTATGTTCACACTTCCCTTTACTCGAGTCTTTTGTTTGCGCTGAATCATTATTTTTTTTAGGATGTTAGCAGAACTCATCACAAGGAACAACACTACACAAGAATGCTCAATACGTGCATTGATGACGTTCAAGTAGAAATGCAGCTATAGTCACCCCATTGAGTCATGTTGCCTTGCATTTGAGCAAGCATTACTCCTACACCCGACTTCTGAACCTTTCCTATTGTATGCAAATTCTACATGTAGTTTAAGTAGTACCAATTTATTAAATATGTGAGTTATCGGGAGTTTCTTAGTTTGGAAAAACATTCAGTCGAGAACGAACTTCGTTGAAACAAAAAAATGCCTTTCCTTACTTAATTTTCCAATAGCACATGCTCACAAACGATACAAACGTTTCTAACTGCTTCCACTGTCTACACCGCTGTGTATGCCGCTATATTAATCCAAAGCGAACAATAAGTTGCAAATGTAAGACCTTTTTCGCTCCCCACTTTATTTTATTATTTCTGCAAGACAGCTGCTACAAATACAAATAAGAAAATGGCCGTCGATAAATACATTCATAGCAGCCTATGTGTGTTGCGTTACTGCACGGTGTTTATTGAAGATATGTCATGTGGAAAATCGAACCATTATAAGAAAAAAATTTATGCTTAGCAATGTGAGAGCACGAACGTGCTGAAGATGCGTCGTCCTATGTTCACTTGGTCGCACAGCCCTGAGATCATGTGGCCGGTGATGTTCGGTTGCTATCCACTGAAGAGTGCCTCCAGTAGGGGGAGGAAACTCATGAGTACGAACGATTATGATTTTGATGAAACCACGAGCTCTTTTGCAGAAATGTTTCTGTATGTTTCTGCTATTACTGTTGAGTTACACGCCGGCCGAAGTGGCCGTGCGGTTAAAGGCGCTGCAGTCTGGAACCGCAAGACCGCTACGGTCGCAGGTTCGAATCCTGCCTCGGGCATGGATGTTTGTAATGTCCTTAGGTTAGTTAGGTTTAACTAGTTCTAAGTTCTAGGGGACTAATGACCTCAGCAGTTGAGTCCCATAGTGCTCAGAGCCATTTGAACCAATTTGTTGAGTTACACAGTGGAGTAAATATTATCATTGAAGTTCCATCAGGCTGATACCTCTAACAGACAGAAGAAATGCGGTTTAAAAAAAAAATTGTACTTTGTCTGCACAATACGCGACGCTTACCACTTTCTTTTCTATCCCTCGGTATCGGTATATTTGTTCGCTGCCTTTCTTTCACGAGGAGTGCGGTTCCGTGCATGTGTCACTATCTCATGGTCTATGGTTGAAAACTATATTCAGTTTCCTATTACAGATGGCGTCCACTCTCTGAACGAACTAGCTGAGGTGCAATGCCGGCACCGCTGTACCATGAACATATACAGCACTGTAACAGCTCGAGCGGAAGGCAAACTTCTTCCAGAAACTTCTGCATCCTACAGTACTACCAGATTGTGCTGATGACTGGACTGCGAATTTTTAGCAATTTCCAGTTTTGTTGGAACCGTAAATAAACGATCTTTCACTTATTATCTATGGCGGATGGCTGGAGCTCAGCTTGTATATCTAGGACTGCACATACTTTGGAAAGGTAATGGTTGCGAAGTGAGAAGGAAGCAGTGGGAATATGGACGATCAACAGCCGGAAAATGCAGAGAACCAACCACCATCAGGTAAGATGACGAAGAGCGTTTTTCGGGGCGGCCACGGTGTGGTGCTAAATGATTAATCTCATAAGGGTTCAATCTTAAGAGGAGCACATCACAGGAATCTTCGGAAGAAACTGTGAAGACGAAGTGTCGTGAGACACGGTCAGAGGGGCGTTTTTGCTCCACGATAACGCTTCTACTCATTCACTATATGACTTTACATACTGATTATCAGTGGTTTTTCGTCTATCCTCATATCAAGAAACCACTGCGTGCTAGATATTTCTAGACCGACGACGATGTGGTTTGCGGGGTGAAACATTTCCTGAACAGCAAAAGTATATACATTTACCAGTAAGTCACATATCATTTGGTAGAATACGTCACATTCGAGTGTGAATATGTGAATAACGACTTACACTGTCATGGTCCCAGCTTGACTGTTTCAAGCTGATACTTACATTTTTCATAGGTGCATAATTATCTCATTTTCCCTCATTGCCTGGTTGTATGAGTTAAAATTCGATTCATTCGGGGTACACAGTGTTTTCTATATTACAGAGAACTGTTTGGATACTCCCACTAACCGAGAGGAACGCTGACTTGTCTATGGGGTAGAGGTGTCCAGCCGTGAGCACCAGCGGCTTTTGCGCGCGGCTGATGAGGATCCTCATGGCGTGCTTGAAACGCTCACTCGCCTCCTCCCAGGAGCAACCATACGCCGCTGCTGATATCATCTCCGCCTGTGGACACATGTTACTAAGCTATTATTTAGATAGCCCGAGGGAAGAACTGGAATGTAGATAAAAAACAATCAACTCTGTGACGTACGAAAAATTAATAAAAACGCATGAACACGTAAGGAAAGATTTTAGTAATTCTCACTTTTATTGTATATTGACTTCATTTTATAACTTCCAGCATGCTGGAGTAGCTGTGCATCGGCAACGTCTGTTAATCACTACAACGAAAAACCAGTCCAAAATTTCTAATAATACTTTCTTTGTTGTTCATTGGGTGACTAGTTTTTCATTTTCATATCACCATACAGGGCAGAAGACCACATTTACACTCACGTGAAATACAGGTATTACCAAATTTTTTTAAGCACATGCCAAAAATACAGAACATATCGTTCTAATACTTTCGTTACATAGAGAAAAATGGTATTTCCGAAATTGTAAAAACCATATCAAAAACGTGCAGCGAACATTACAGCGCATAAAGATAACCGGCAGTCTACACCTTCCGCTTCCGTAAGGAAACTTCTGGAAGGGGGCGATCTATGAGGATACAGTAAACCTTATCTATTTACTGAAGTGTTGTTCACCCATCAACGACAATTAATACAATAACTGTACAACTCAACAATAAATTCGCGCTATTAAGACATTTACCAAAAACAGTCAAATACTTAAAATCACTGAACAGGAAAACACAGCAGCGCCACGTACGGTGGCGCATTACATGGTTGTATGCCATGTTGGCACGTAAAAATCATTAAATATGACCAACGACGGTAGTATTAAAAGAAACCAAAACAATAGGAGATAAAAAATCTTCTTCACTTTCGACCCTTTACAAGTATAACAACTTTACTAAACAAACTTTATAAATTACCTGAATATAAAACAACTTGCTTTTCTAACAAATCCCACGTAAAAACAAACATTAAACCACGAAGTTGTCTTTTACAAAGTACCAAAAATTGGCTTGTCATCCTGACGAAGACGTAGTATAACCACACTCGTGGGCGTGTACGGTTGGAGTGTGGTTGTAAGGGAGAGGGAGCGGGGTAGGAACATGAAGATGGAGGAGCAAAAAAACGGGGGTCAAGTGGCCAGCATTGGAAGAATGCCAGCCACGGGTAATCGTATAGATAAGTGAATGTAAATGTCGTGTGACTAGGGCATCCTGTCAGGTAGACCGTTCGCCGGGTGCAACACTTTCGATTTGACGCCACTTCGGCGACTTGCACGTGGATGGGGATGAAATGATGATGAGTAGGACAACACAACACCCAGTCACCGAGGGGAGAAAATCTCCGACCCAGCCGGGAATTGAACCCGGGCCCTTAGGATTAACAGTATGTCGCGCTGACCACTCAGCTACCGGGGGCGGACATCGTATAGATAATACATGCTAACAAAATGGAACCCAAACAAATTTTTAAAAAAAGGTATTAAAAAAGTAAAATTTGAAGCTTTGGACTGCTTTTTCGTTGTACTTACTTTATATGGTTCTTGTCGATAGTAGCTAATATGAAAAAAAGTCATTGGCATTCTCGGTGAAATACTGTATCACTGAGCAAGGGAAAATATTCTAGTGACATTCTTCGAGTTTAACTGAGTTCTGCTTTAAAGTAGAACGATTATCTTTGCGAGAATCCATTTCAGTGTTCGACGACCGCTGTTTTCATGGCGAGATGTTTCCTAAGGCTTGTCTATTAATGACATAAGTAACAATTCTTACCACTGTAAGGCTGAATGTGATAATGTGAGGAATAAAGAAAGATATGAGTGACCAAAACCCATTACTTTCAAGTACCACGCAGTTTCTATTATTCTCCCAACTTAAATATTCACTTCTCCGACAAAATGTTTGCTAAAAAGAGATCTAATTTACTCATTGCCGCAGCGTCTATGTTCTCTTGAGGTCCAAAGAAATGACTGTAGTAAACTAAAATACGATGCGTTTTCAAAAAGCAGGGAAATTTTAGTTTTGGGAAGAAGTTTATTTATTCGTCTTCATTAATGTCATCCTC